>NC_092572.1:12796768-13096768 GCF_037975245.1 Apostichopus japonicus
TGGCTGCAGTAAACTTTGGGGTTATAACATTTCAACAATATTTCAGTTGGTCAAATTCAAAACCATATGTTATGTTCTATGTCGAAAGACCGCTTTGTCTATGAATTAAAATAACAGGCTGTCAAATTGTGATAACTTAATGAGAAATGTCTCATTGGAGGGAAATGTTAGTCAAATCTGTTAATCTGATCAAATTCACCAAAATATGTTGAATAAAAGAAATGATATCAGAAATCACGCAAATGATGTTTCGCACCAAAGCATTGTGATGTCTCATACTGTAAGGCAACATTTTTGTTTCTAGCTTTATAGTCAATCTTTATGAAAAAAATATAAAAAACCAGCCGTTTTCTTAAGTTTGTTGAATATCATTGGTAACGCACGACATATAAGATCCTTGTGGCACCTAAGCATATGCAGTGGAATTATTAATATTCCACAGGCCAAATATAATGGGTAATATTTTTTGCTGGGCCATGTTCTGAATTGACTCCGGCTTGTGCATACTCCCCCCACCCCCCCCCCCCCCACCCTATGTCACTATAAGGCCATTGTAATTCCCTTGCCAAGAGAATCTTGATACTTCACTCGGACGCAACACGAGCATAAACACACGGTAACTGTCTCGACGTAAGGGGTCAGCTGGGGTTGTTGGAGTTCCTACCCGGCACCGGGTTTATCTTGGGTGACTTTTAATTAAAAGGAAGCATAAAAGTGGGAGAACAAGGCAATCTAAGTGCGAGTACTTGTATAATTAACTTTGTAATAGTTTCTTTTACTATATAGTATAAATAGGCCTACTGACGAGTACACTCCATGAGTACGCCGAGTACAACGAGTAGGGCCTACGATTAGGCCTACATACAAAGATGTTCCCATATACAAGTACAAACACGGACTCACTGTATATGTGACGGGTGGACGATTTATAGCCCCCCTTAAAAAAAATGCGCATATACTTTTTTTTTTTACTTGCGTGTGCTGCTTTCATTTGCGAATTACGCATTTTCAATGATGGCAGGATGTCTTATCGCGAACAATAAACCGTCGTTATTACGTCATCAGTATAACATCTGTCACCTTCTTCTTTCTCCAATTCAGGAGCTGGGGAGGGTAACATTTGGAGGCTCCACCCGGATGGTGTGCTAGGTGGCCAGGCCAACCCATATCTCTAGGTGGCGCACTATCAGTCTAGTCTGTTTCACCGAGGATCATAGAAAGATAAGAGACGAAGCTTAGCAGTAGCAGTCCTGTGTGAGGTCAAATTAACATGACGTCAGCAGATGTAGCCGAGATGATCATAGCGGTACAGTTGGCCCTTCTTAGGTGCTGAGAGGAACAAGTATTCACACTGGAGGAGTTTCTAAAGCTGCAAGAGGTAGAAAAAGCCAAGGCAGAAGGAAAGAGCTACCTTTACATTCTGAATCGATATCTCCATAGTGAAGAGTTGGAGGGGGAACCAGCTGATAAGGGTAAGGATATTTTGGTTAAGTTAAAGGCTAAAATAGATCCTTTTAATGTGGGCTTAGTTGTTGTGTAGTAATATCCAGGGCATTATTGCCGATCAATCACCATCAACCTCTGAATAGATACCCCAACCAAAGAGTAACCATGCCGGCTATTTGCCATGGAAGATGGAGTTCAAAATATCAGGGCAAATAGGCGAGCCTGGCCAGAAAGATCGCCTGAATGTTGCTAGTTTGGCCCGACAGATAGAAGCAGGTACCAAACAGGGTTTTACCCCAGAAGAAGTGGTAGTTGCTGTAATCAAGGCAGCTGTCCCAGGTTCACGTCTCCGAAACTATTTAGAGGGACGTACTCACATAACACTCCCAGAACTTCATCGAATAAATAGGGCTAATATCCAGGAAAAAGAGGCAACAACTATCTTCCAGGAATTATCAACTGTGTTTCAGGGACCCAAAGTGACAGCACACTCTTTCGTTCTAAGGGCTATGGACTTGAGACAGAAAGTTTTGTTTGCATCACAAGAAACAGGTGCGGGAGTAGTATTCCCCCCATGACCAAGCACAACAAATGTTCCTCCATGCAGTGTCAACAGTACTGCAAAGTGATGATGTCCGTCAACAACTTCAACCCCTACTAAAGAAAACGTCTACTTCTGACGAAGTTTTCCTCGAAACTCTCTCCATTTGTGTTGGCCAGGAGACTGAAAGGTTGAAAAAATGAAAAAGTCAGGAGTCAGCCAGATGACAACATCCACCAAGCAAAATTTGCCCAACTCTATTGAAGGTGAAAAGTCTCAGCCGTCAAAGCCTAACACCCACACATGTGCAGGGATCAGTTTAGATGATCTACAGTCTACCATAAGGGAGATCATCAGGGCAGAAATCAATGCTATGCAGCAGAAATCATCTTCAGAAGATAGGCCTAGGATGGTGCTACAAGACTGGGGATGCAGTAATTGTAGACGAATGGGCAAAGGAAGAGAGTGTACCCATTGCTTCAAATGTGCCAGTAATGAGCAATTCCAGAGAGGATGTAAATAGGGAAGGAACAAGAATCGGGGAAACTTGAGAGGGCCACCCGAGAAGGACATCGAGTGACCAATGACACAGTCCCACCAACCTAACCAGGGCACAGAGGTGATGGCCTCAAAGAAGAGATAGAAGATGACAAAACTGGTGGGAAATAAATGTTTAATATTTTGTTCTCTCAGTGAGGTAAAATAATAATAATTTTAATGTAAGAATTTGTAAAGAGCTTTTATCCAGTTAAGAAAAACTGCTCAGAAGCGCTGCAGGAGCAAAGTACCCAAAATGGACACAACAGAAAATGGATACGCATTCATGATTAGAACATCTTGAGTTCTTTCTGGGAAGTTGACACATGCTGGATTGTTTTCAGATGTAAGGGGAGACTGTTCCAGAGCTGTGGAGCCGATCTAGCAAAGCAACGTTCCCAATAGGTGGAATTGCGAACAGTAGGAACATATAGCATATGTTGTACGCTTGGACGAAGCACCCTGCTAGGTCTGTATTCTTGGAGAAGCTCTTGTAGGTAAACTGGGGCTAAACCATTCCTTGCTTTGCACACAAGGACAAGAATTTTATAATTGATTCTGTCCGCAATTCTAAGCCAATAAAGATCTTTAAGAATTGGTGTTATATGTTTTTTTTACCTTTGTTACAAGTCTAGCATCACAGTTCTGCACACGTTGAAGCTTATTAAGATGTTAAGGTAATCCAATGAGAAGAGCATTGCAATAGTCAAGATTTGACAGAACACACGACTGCACCAAAGTGGCAGTTGTTTTGAAGTTAATAAACTGTCGAATCATCGAAATGTTCCTGATGTTGTGGAATGCTCTCTGGCATACTTTAGCAATATGGACGTCAGCAAATAAAGACGAATCAAAACACAACTCCCAAGTTGCGAGCTTGCTGACTTGGTTCGATTACACATTCTCCGATCTCAAACGATGGAATTATCAACTTGTCTTGAGTTGATTTTGAACAGATGAACAACAGTTCTGTCTTCTCACTATTCAGTTTAAGAAAATTTCAAGTCATCCATGATTTGATATCATTGACGCATTATTTTTTCCATTAAACTGAAAGTGTTCTCAATTGAGGTGGAATCTTGTGGTTTGAAAGCAAGATACAGTTGTGTATCATCCGCATAAAGATGGTATGAAAGATTGTACGCTCGAGAAATATCTCCAAGAGGTGGAGTATAGATGGTAAACAACACTGGTCCCAGGACAGAGCCTTGGGGAACCCCATATTGCAGGTGAACTTTTTGTGATGTACTACCATTAATTTTTACCGTAAAGATATATAAGACTGTAGCCAAACAAGTACATCTCCTGCGATGCCTAATCTAAGTCGAAGGATTCTTAAGACTGTCGGTTGGTCGATAGTGTCAAACGCTGCTGATAGGTCTAAAAGAACAAGGATGGCTGCTCCTTGTGAATCAATTCACTGAAGAAGGTCATTTTGTACACGAACAAGAGCGGTTTCTGTACTATGTCCGTGGCGGTAAGCGGACTGCATCACTTCAGCATTCCTGTAGCATTCAGATGGGCAGAAAGTCTCTTAACTATGACTCTCTCAAGAACTTTAGAGAGGGAAGGACAAATTGGAAACAGGCCTATAGATCTTCAACACAGTAAAGACTGCTGCATTATGTGACACTGGGGCACAAGTTTCACTAATTTCAGAGGAATGGGCGGAGAGACATCTTCCAGAAATCACAATTAGACCAGTGGAGGAGCTGTTGGACTGCCTGGGATTAAAGTTGAATGCTGTAACAGGTACTCCCATTGGAGATAAAGGTTGGATTGAGGTCCAGTTTCAGATTCCACAAGCAAACACGACCATTGATGTTGACATGACTGTACCAATGTTGGTGACTGAGGAGAGTTTGGAAAACCCGATCATTGGGTTTAATGTAAGTGAAGAGATGGCACGAGGGAATCCATTGCAAGCCATGCAGAGACAATTTTGTACCTTGTTGCCCCATATGAATCATTCGCAGGTAAACAGAGTTGTGAGTGTACTTCATGGTACCGATTCAGATGAAATTTGTTCTGTCAAGACGAAGCTTAACTTGGTGACCATCAAGACTGGGGAGACCAAGCTTGTAAAATGTTGGACACATGCCCGTGTAAATGCAGAAGTAACTGCTTTGTTTGAACCAGATGAGGTCCAACAGTATCAGAATGATCTGCCACACCAATGACTATTAGGCCAGGAAATTCATGCCAAGTTGAAGTGCCAGTTACAAAATGGCATGAAAGACATAATATTGCCAGGACGTACTCTTATGGGACAGGTAAACGTGCTGTATTGCCATGGGGAATTTTTGAGTAGCTCCAAACCAGAGACCACGTCAACCAGTGCTGTTAATGAAGTCAAGGCAGAATCCATTGATAGTGTTCCGTTGGAAGAAAAATGGCTTCCGAATGTGGACTTGTCAGAGCTGACTCCTGAACAAAGAGAGTTGACAGAAAGCATGCTAACTGATTAATGCGCTGCATTTGCCCTCAAAGAAGATGATATTGGAAATATTCCAGACTTAAAGATGAAAATAAATCTTACAGATGACATTCCAGTACAGAAGTCATACATTGCTGTGCCGCAACCTCTGTATAAGGAAGTAAAGGAGTATGCGAAGGATCTAATAAGCAGAGGCTGTGTGGAAAAGTCACAATCGTCATATTCATTTCCTATGGATTGTGTCAGGAAGAAAGATGGAAGCCTTACACTATGTATCAACTTTCGACAACTCAACGCTAATTCCTGATAGACAACCCATCCCTAGAGTTCAAGATGTACTTGATTCATGAGGGGGCAGCAGATGGTTTTCTACCTTGGATCAGTGAAAGGCATATCACAAAGGGTTTGTTGATGATAACAGCCGACACCTCACTGCCTTTATAACACCCTGGGGTCTATATGAATGGGTCAGAATACCATTTTGGATTGAAGAATGCACCCGCAGCTTTCCAGAGGTGCATGGAATAATAATCTTAATAATGACATATGTGTGACATATTTAGATGACATCCTTGTCTACAGTGAGACATTTCAGGATCACCTTTCGAGGCTAAGACAGGTTTTGCAGAGTATCCAGCAGTATGGTATGAAACTGAAGGCTGCCAAATGCAGGTTGTTCAAACGAAAGGTGAATGATCTGGGACGTGTAATTTCTGCTGAAGGCCACTTGGTAAATCCAAGTGAAACTAAAGCACTTGAAGCATTGAAGGAGGCCAACCCCGAGCA
Source organism: Apostichopus japonicus (assembly GCF_037975245.1). NCBI lineage: Eukaryota > Metazoa > Echinodermata > Holothuroidea > Aspidochirotida > Stichopodidae > Apostichopus > Apostichopus japonicus. The sequence continues at coordinate 12,802,516 of NC_092572.1, forward strand.
CTGTCGGTGATGTCAGGAAACTTATGGGTTTTATTGGATATTATCGACGTGTATACATCCAAGACTTTTCACGACTGGCTAAGCCACTGTATGATCTGTTGTCACCTCAAGACATGAAAAACAAAGGGAGTAAAAATACCGGAGAAAAGAAAATGGGTCAGTGGCTTTCCAAGACCCCCTTGGAATGGACCAGTAGTCACCAGTAAGTATTAGAAATGCTGTTAGATAAATTGGTGAGACCACCCGTTATGGTATTTCCAGACTATTCCCAGCCATTCGTGCTATAACACCGATGCTTCGTAGGATGGGTTGGGAGCAGTTATATAACCAAAGGCAAAAAAGTAAACTCGTGGTAATTGCTTACGCTTCCAGATCCCTATCACCAGCGGAAAGGAATTATTTCTTGCATTCTGGGAAACTTGAGATTTTGGCATTCAAATGGGCCATGTGAGAGAAGTTTAAGGACTATCTATTTTATGCCTCATCCTTCCAGGTGTACACTGACAATGACCCACTCACGTATTGATTTCTTCAGCTAAACTCAATGCTACAGGTCAAAGGTGGGTGGCAAAATTATCGGACTTCAATTTTACCATCAGATATCGTCCGGGACGAAGTAATGCTGATGCGGATATACTGTCAAGGATACCCTTACAGATGGAAGATTACATTGATGAATGTTCTGACGAGGTTATGTGCTATTAAGGCAATGATAGCCTCAGTACAATTCCAGGCTCAAGATTCATGAATGCCATGGGTCATGGCAGAGACTTTGTGTGCACCAGAGAAAGACCTACCAAAGTTCAGTACCAAGGAGATCCTTAATGCCTAGCTGGAAGTTAAATCTATTGGAAGGGTTATCAAACTGAAAAACAAATATCGGAGACCCAATTCTGAGGAGTGTAAAGGGGAAAGCATCGCTACCCGTTCATTGCTGAGGGAGTGGAATAAGTTACACATTGGTGTTGATGGACTACTCTACAGAAAGACGGCAACTAAGCACCAGTTAGATTTGCCAGCTATTTTCAAAGATAGAGCCTACTCAGACCTGCATGTGAACATGGTCACTTGGGAGTTGACAGAGTCCGATGCCTTGACGGTCAATTTACCAAAGTACTATGAAGTAGAGATGTTATTAGAGTATTGATCGTGATTAAGATTTCTGCTACAAAAGACTTCTTTTTGCCGTAAATTGAGAGGATAGCCACTTTTTTATTACGAGACATTGAAAAATTGTCAGTCTAGAGATCCATGTCCGATGCAGTGTTATATACAAGAGTTGATAATTTGGAATAATCATTCCATATAGGAGTTACATTATAGTCCTGTTAGATATTGAAAGACATTTAGAATTTTACTGAACGCTTCTTAGTTGAATTTTCAATCACACCAAGGAATCTTTCAAATTAGTACATAGGTTTGTTAAATGTTTAACCGTTTCCCTATGTTTTTCATTTGAGTTCAGGGAGAAGCAACGTCGAGGACGACTTCTTTCAAGGAGGGGAGAGTGTGACGGGCCGGACGATTTATAGCCACCATTAACAAATATTGCGCATTTACTTTCTTTTTTTACTTGCGTGTGCTGCTTTCATTTGCGAATTACGCATTTTCAATGATGGCATTTTAGCCGAAATCCACGTGGGGGTTTGGTCAGGAGGTCTTATCGCGAACAATAAATCGTCATTATTACGTCATCAGTATACCATCTGTCACCCTCTCCTTTCTCCAATTCAGGAGCTGGGGTGGGTGACATATACAAGCCTATTACATGCCAAGCCCTTAAAAATTATTTTCCCCACGCATGCATACATGCCTCATTGATGGGCATAAAGTTTCAGGTTAGAAACCTCCGTCCTTATAAAGGCAATTGTAATCAATTGTACACGTTTTAGCATCAGAATACGGGCCAATATTCGTGATCATCTTTAGGGTTCTAATTTATTTCAGTATGTGGTTTATTGACATATAGTAGGCCTCTGCCGGCTACTGCTACCCGAGTGAAATTGACAAAGAGCCCTTAATGGATTGGAAAAGACATTCGCAACATTTTTGTTTCAAAAGGAAGCACGCTTAATCGAAATAAGTCAAGTACTAACATCAACAACTTGAAATGCAATCTTCTCCAGTTTGGTGTACAGTGTAACCAACTGTTTGTCTGTCTGGGGCCTTATATTTCGTATGAATGTTCCGTACATACTCTATGGTTGAATTCCATACGTGGCAGAAATGAAAATTATCCAGCACTTATTATGCATACGGTGGCTTAATAGGTACATAGGAAAAACTAATAACTGTCCCCAAATCTCAAAATTGTGACTTTTATCTCAAATTTGACTTTTTATCTCAAAATTTTGACTTTTTATCTCAATTTTTTTCTTTCCTATGTCTCTATTAATCCACCGTATCTGCATGAGTTGACACTTATGTTGATATCTCGTGTTGTGGTTAACACTCTGTTGAACAGACTTGGTAGCGAGTCCGTCATATACCTATTTGTACACCCATGCATACTTTAGATTGTACTCATATACTTGCCGTTTTTGAAATTGTACTCACGGTACTCAGGGAATCATGGAACTCTATCGTACATAAAGTACATACAGTATAGTGTAAATTTTGAAATGTTCTAAGAGATATAAGTAATCATTTTTCGCTGAAAATGTCAACTCTATGTCACCTTTGATCCAAATGATAGATTGGTTAGATTGTGAATACACAAAAGTTTCTCAAGTTAATTTATATTATGACTGAGGTAATTGTGTTCAGTCGGTCCACGGACGGATGTGAATTTAGGAATCTTTTCACTCCAGTTGGTGATAAAGTTATACATACCACTCCTGTTGTACGCAATCTTTGTGTTCATTTGGATAAACTACCTTACTATGGATTAGCAAGTTAATAATATATGTAAGTTTACAATGACAAAGTTTATCATATTATACTAATGTGTCAACTTCGTATTATCTTCATAAGTCTGCAACTGAAAAACTTATCCACGCAGTAATCTCAGGTAAGATTGATTATGCAAATTCTTTACTAGCTGGCGCAATTTGTACCCAATTATCTAGGCTGCAAAAGATCCAGGAAACGGCTGCTCGAATTGTTCACAGAGCGAATAAATATGCACTGCCATTACTTCAAAACTGAAATAGCTCTATTGATTAGCTATTTAAATCTGCGCATAAGTTATAAATTCCTCATTTTGGCATTCCGTGCTATTAAATTTAATACCCCAAGTTACTTATTTGATATGTTTGCATCAAAAGCGTAAGAATAGGCCATCTAGATCAAGATAAGTTTTGAGTTTGAGTTTAGAGTTTAAGTTTGAGTTTAGGCTTAATTATATACCCAATTAATGGCATAAAGTTGCATCTGAATGCACCATTCGACGTCTTAACTGTTTGTTTCTGGGGACGACCTCCAAACATCCCCACATGTAAGATAGCGTCAACGACACCAGGGCCACATTAACTCCTTTTCAAAACGCTTTATTAGCCATTTGCCCAAGCTTAATTCTCCTTCTTAAATTAGACGAGGAAATTTAGAAATTGCCCAACCTCTGCCCCACCTTTGAAATCCTTGGCACGCGACTAGGTACAATATAGGAAAAGAAGAAAATTCCAAGTCCCTCAGAACATTAATATCTACAACAGCCACCAACATTCAACAAACCATCAGCTAAAGGATATGGTCAGACATTGCACCTTTCTTGAAATGCTATGAAAACACAGAATTAACATTTATATGCTCTTTCAACAAGTTTGTTATCTCTAAGGGGAAAACACACTTTGCTTTGGGAATTTATAAAAGTCCTGGAATCACGACTCTGTAAACTCTGCCTTCCCTCCTCCTTATCTATAGAAACTTCGGCGTTTCATCGAAGTTTCTACCGAAAAAAAAAAAGAAGAAGAAAAAAAGCCCAACTGAGGGCAGCCTATTGATCAATTTGATATGGAATTTACAGTGCCTACCAAGTATGCACACAATACAACTACGTGCTAGTGTACTAACGTTAACAAACTGCAGCTCGCGACAAGATTTCAGCATCAAATCTATGGCAAGGATATAATTGTGGATTACGACGACATGTTTTCAATTTGAGACGATTTTATTAAGATCATCTGAAGTTTTTACGGATTTAAGTCACTTGCTCTAAAAGCGTACGTATTCCCGGAAGTTGTTAATACATATTATTGGTAAAAGGTGTATCATTGTCTGCATTTTAACTTGTACACTATGGTTTACCATTACAGTGTGTGATACCCACTATACAGTTGAATAACAGTCAGCACATAGCCTAACTGTAAGTTAGGCCCAGGGCTAAGTAATAGTATTATAATACGTAGGCAGAGGTCTGTTCAAGAAGGCGAGGCTCGGCTGAGCAAATCATTCCCAAGAATACCTTAATTAGTATTTGTGTGACCGTATGCTTTCATCGTACGGTTCGTACCGCGAAATGTTGATTTTCTACATGCCTTTGGTCCAACTTCCAACATTGAATGATTTTACCATTGACATTGGGCCTAGGCTAGGCAAACTTAACTTGTAAGTTGTTGGCTACTGTAGTTTGGTACAATGGTAGGGTAGATCTAGCCAAACTTAACTTAGGTTTAGCCTAAGCAACCAGGAAAGTGTTGTTGTGGTTAACTTTATGCAACACAGCAGGCCTTTGTGTTACTTAAAATGTTCACTAAATACTGTTAAAGTGGGGAAACTTTACTTTTAGTTATAAGGCCATGTTAAGCAGTTTGGCCTAGGCTATGCCTACGTATAGCCTGGGCCAAGGCTTTTATTAGGCCTAGGCTAGTTAGAATAGTTTATGGCACATACATTGATATCAATTGTCATTATTTTACATTGTAGACAAACATTAATCGTTAAGCATAGCAAAAGTCTGCTACAGTGATAGATGCAGTATAGGCGTAGCCGGAGCTGATCAGATCATAGTAAGGCCTATGTACAATATCATATTCCTAAAATTGCTAGCTAATTGTAATATGCAGACTAATGTGTCAAGGTTATGCATAAAATGTAGCAGTTAGTTGCCATGCTTACCAATATTGCTGTCACATAATATTACATTGTTTGTTAAATTTTCATTTGTTATGATTGTTGTTCTTTCCACTTATCTCAATTCTCACAAAATCAATATCAACCAGTGGTAGTTTTCTACCGTAAGCATATGCCTAGCCTAATATCCTGCATAAGGATGTTTGAATTGGTGTAAGAGTCGATGACCTTTCACATATCATTGTTGTAACACCGATCCGGAACATCACAAAAACCAGGGCATGACATAATTTGCAGTTTGCAGATATAGTGAAGGGCATTGATGGTAAAAGCTGTTATTCCCATCACTTTTGTTGAGCCCTGAAGCACATGAAATATATTGAGAACTATAAATAAAAAATATAATAGAGATGCAGAAACTTTGAATTTTACAACATGAAACGAGCTGGACTTTTATTAATTAAGAAAATCATACATTTTCTTCATATTTGGCATTGGTAACTAGTAAAATTTAAAATGCTGCTATGATAAAGCATATATCAATTATCTGAATTACAACTTGGCAGACAATGACATTTGAACAAGTACACCAAGCTGCCCAAAATGTGAGCAGTATGAACATGTTTCTGACCTTATAGATTCACTTTGTTCAGACTGCCCAAAACAATTGCAAAGGCCTCAAATTTAGCTTCTTTAACTTTGTTTTGTTTCCAAAAACCCCTCCTTAGCCAGTGCAATGTAATTTTGACTCCTAACAGAGCAAAGGAGAAGCCTTCCTAGCAAAATGTTAGACTTTACTGAAATTGATCGGAGATTGAAAACATTGGGTCAGCCACTCTGTTCCAAGGATATAAAAAAACATGAGACAATTTCAAGTGAAGGTGCAATACATCTGTAATATAATTGATTTATATATTATTTTAGACAATTGTGTGAAATTTGTGTAAAAAATCTTTAAAAAAATTCTACAGGTTTATGAGCGTTGTCATGCATGCAGATTTTTTTCTTCTCTAGGAAGTTCTATAAATATCACAATACTTCCTGTATTGATGTAGAGAAGATATGAACAATAGAATGGAAAACAGAATGCCACTGACTTTCACAGTTCAAGTTTAATTGTTTCACACATAATACTATTAGTTTCAGAATAACATATGATGGGAAGATGGATCTACTTTGATGTATTTCCAAGAAAAGGAGAATTAACTTTCTACATACTTGAGTGAAATAGAAACTATATACTTTTTCATACAGTAAGATGCAAGACTTTGAAAAACATTTATGGCATGCCTAACCTTTAACCCCACCTTGCAATTTATAGCAGTATCATATAGCAAGATCACTCACATTTGAGGTTGCCTACTGTATGTTGCTACATTTCAGTGATGTATGCATTTCTGTTGGGAAAAGTTTTCAGATTCTTAGAAGCTAGTTACTAGCCATATAGTAAGCTAAATATAGTTATCGATAAAACTGTAAACAATGTTGGTTCAGGAACCCTTTCCTGCCCCCCCCCCCCAATCCATCTCTCACTGTGCAGAACTGAATTTTTAATGAGCATCAAAAACATAGCTATATTTAGTGTTCGACCGATAATCGGTTAGACAATCGGCATCGGGCCGATTATCAGACAATCGGTAAATAATCGGCATCGGCAAAATCCATTGCTCTACCGATTAGTTGGAACCGATTATTACGTTCCACATAAAGGATTGTATTTTCCGCGCTTTTGATACACCACAACCACAACGGGGAAAAAAAAAAATTATCATTCGATTCAATGCTATTCTTAGCCGGAGAAGGTGCGCTAATCTACCGGGGAATGGTATCGTAAGTCCCTCGCGCGAGTTTGTACAAATGCTGTTCGATACACTATCTAGTTTTGGCAGTTAACATCATGCAGTATACCCGCGTAACATGATCACACAGTATACCCGCGATAAGCTTAGGGGAACGACGTATTTTTTACTTCGCTTGTTGCATCTAACAAAACCACCTGTCATCATGTTGAACGATTGATAAGAAAGAAAAATTGTCTATACTAAATATAATCACCAAATAAGTATACTTTTGAACCACTTTGGCCGTTTCACCGTAGGTGAAAAACTGGAAAGTGAAAACAATAACATTAGGCTTTTTTCATTGTGAGAACTACGTACATTAGGCTAGTGGTTGAGCTTCAGAACTGTTAAGTTTGAAAATGCGCCCAAGATTTTACAAATGGCATAAAATGATAAAATCAAGGCTCCAAATACACCTAAAAATCTATAAACACGTTTGGCGACATTCCTCAGAAGTTCTACTGCATAACAGTATTTTGTGATTAGGCAAACATTCTTACGCATATTTTTACGAAAAGCCCGATGAACTTTTTTTCCTATGCCGCATGTACCATACGTGCTTACAGTAACTAAACTCCTTACCGCACATGTAGTTAAGTCAATGGAGAAGCGCTATTGACTTACTGTGTATGATCGTTTGAAACAACGTTCGTTCGATCGGAAGTTTTACCGCGCAGATGGTAATCATTGAAAACTTGAAGCAAACGTTCGGGATTGTTTTATTTTTCATAATAAAATAAAACTGTTAGCAAACTGCTTATCCACTAAAGAATTTTTCATATCAGATTATATATTTCGATATCAGCTAACGAAATAACGAATATTTTATTTACGTGGGATATACTTTTAACTTTATTTACGTTGGAGTTGCAACACTGATAATAGTTTTAATAGCAGTTGTAGAACCTGTCCCTAACTTTTTTGTTTTTCATTTCGTAGCCAATGGCTACTATTTCCCCCCTTCTGTAGTCTGTACAGTACTGTGTTGTGGCGGGATTGCAATATTGCGACTCCTCGTTATAATCGTACATCGCCCTATGTATGTATTACAGTGTTCTTTACTTGCTCCATTAATATTTACTGTGAAAAGTTAAGTCGTTCATCTTTGATTGTATTGGCCTAGAAGTTGGTAATCATGCATAACACTTAATCATACATTGGGCCAGTTCCACGAAAATTTTGAAATAATCGGTAATCGGTAATCGGCAATCGGCCGATTGTCACAGGAAATAATCGGTAATCGGTAAAACCGATTGTCATACAATCGGTCGAACACTAGCTATATTTATATAGGATCTAATAGCACTGCCAGTGTCAGGAAAGGTTGTCATCTGCATTTAGGAATGTAAAGATACATACTGCACTGTTCATACTGTACATGTGCAAAACCTCAACAGTGCAAAATCTGACCTTTCTTGTTAGATAGATGTGAATTGCTGTCATGATAGTAAATATCATCTGTTATTGTTACCCATTCAGAGGAAACTTACATGTATGCCAGTTTATAGTTGGGATCAAACCTCTTCATTTTGAGACTGTTCTTCCTCTATGATTGTCGATGGCCATCCACTGATATTTGGGTTGAATTTCCATCCACTCCTAAGTGCATGTCAAACCTGGCTTTACGTGCATTAGGCCTACCGTATGGTGCACATACCTATATGTTAGATTTTAAGGATTTACTTTCTGGTCTGATATAACTGAACTACTCATTGGATAACTAAAAATCGTCGCGAAAAAAAAAAAAGAAAAAAAAAATTAAAGAAAAGGACTTGCCAAAGTTACCTACAGTGAATTGCATAATCATAGTTCCAATTAGTGATGGGAACGGTTCAAACATTTGCTCCCGGGTACCCATTTGCTAATATCGGTCGTTCACTTGGGTACCCAATCATTATGCATTGCAGCTTAAAACCCATTGCAGCTTAGATACTAAAAACCCTTATTGTTAAATGGTTTTCGATGTGTAATTATGAACCAATCACATGTTGCTTGATTCTGTTCAAATTTTTTGTGGGACTGGACAGTACCTCTAAATCAGACATGGAAGTGTTAAACTTATGAGCCGCTCAAGAGTACAAAGGTCAAGTTTTGTCGCATTGAAAGTGTGCAAGTACATCACTGCAAAACTTAATAACTATTGCATCAAATAACAAACTTTCACTCACAGGTTTTCACATTATTAAAACTACGGTTATTTACTCAACAGACTGGTAGTGAATCTGTACCATGACTCATATTCTAGCAAAGTTAAAAATGTCAGGGATTTGCTCATGCCGGGTGGCGGCGGCATTTATGCCCTGGCAGTTCTGAATGTCGCCCATTACATACAGTGTTATAACGTTTCTGCCCGGCACTATTTTTGATGATTAATTCAACAACTTTTACCACTACCAATATATGGTGACTACTTGGCACATAAGTTAGCTCCAGAATAGGCAAAAAGAAAAACATTTGCCATCCAAGCTTACTTGCAAAGATTTCCCAAAGGGGAGGTGAACACCCACCCCTCCCTTCAGGACGTGGATCACACACTGCACAAATCCGCTCGGCACTCAAATATTCCTGAGGACATCCCTGGAATTTGTTACTGTTATCGCGTCATTTTAGGACACAATGCAATTTTTCTCTTGTGTAGAGCTATGTACTTATATACCTGTACCAAGGTCAATTCAACTTGGACTCGTATTGACACTGATGTACTCGTGCTACAGTCTGGTACTCCGTACAGTATGTACTTATGATCACAGACTTGCTAACATGTGGAATGTGCACTTCATTCATCACCTGAGCAAGTGAGAAAAGTTTCATGAACCTGAGGTGTTGGATGTGAACCACATATCAGCGGGACAAAGTAATTAATTAGTCCGTATCCTGTACTACTCAGTCTGGCTTCCCTGTTTTGGTAGGTTTGCCTGAATATTATCCTGCCCTTCACCCTTGTCATCGGACTTTAATGTCAGCTTGTGTTTGCGGTACTCTCTTGAGTATGTTCTCGCTAACGGTGATTAGAGAAACCCCGGGGAGCTCTGGGCTTTCTACGCAACTCTGTAATGTGATGAAAAGGATCGTAGAAAGATCGTTACTTCTATGCGAAAGAGAACGCCTAAGTCCTGACGTACGCAAATGATTAAGTATAGAGTTCAATGACAACTGAATGAAAGGAGAAGAACAACCGATGCTAAGAATAGCTCTAACAAATACAAACTGCTGTAGACAATGAATGAGAGTTTAAATTGTAGAGAGTTTTAGAGTAGACTTCCACCGTTTAGGCTTCATCAATTATGAGATGACAATTTGTTAACTTTTCAAGTTGTTTTCTTCATTATTAGTGATCTTGGACTTAAAATAATTGCATTTGAAGGGTGAATTCTTTCAATTAAGTTTGAAAGTTTTGTGGGAAGTAAACAAAGCTATCAGGGTATTATGAGACAGTACTTACTTAAATAATTGTCAAAGCAATTTGTTATAAATGAAAAACAAAGAGGAGAAGAGACAAGCAACAAAAAAGAAAAAGAAGAAACCAAAAAGGCCCCCCAAAAACGAAGAAAAAGGCACTGTTCATTTTATGTCAGTGTTTAATCTCTGCAGTCTCACCATTGAAGTTTGCAAAATGTTTCCACACTGATAATGCCTCATTTTTTTTACTAGATACAATATTACTGTTTTTCGAGTATTTCATTGTTTTTTCCCATAGATCCTAATTTGGCAACAGGTACAGTTAATACACTGGGCACTAGGTAACAGTCATTCAAAGGTTAATTACCATCTGGATATCTTGATTTGCTGGTAGGGAAACTCATAAGTTGTCGGTATCAACAGAGTCCCTTTAAATCTTCATTTGTCAAGTATATTGTACTGTTTATACAGATGATATTGTGCAGTCACCATCATACTTCTCAGCCCTTTGCCGCCATCATCTAGTGCTGGGGTGGGCAACTTACGGCCCACGGGCCACATGCGGCTCTCAAGTGATTTATTTACGGCCCGTGAGATGTCTCAAGAAAAAGAAAAAAATCAATATATTTTACAACATCACAAAAACGAGCTAGCTGCTTAGAATATATCAGCACTAATGATGCTGTCATGTAGGCCTATTATCCCCATTAATTATCAACTGTACTGTATTGACATTATGTTTTTGTGAATGCAGATTACAGTACACACACCTATTGCTTGAAAGTCCTCGGAATCAAAGGTTTGAAATCAACAGTAGGTCGTTGGTTAGGTGCGGCCCAGTCAATTTTTCACTCCTTATATCTGGCCCATTCATTCAAAAAGGTTGCCCACCCCTGATCTAGTGGTATCACACTCAACTGTCAAAGGTAACTTTTAAGATGTTATATTGAGAGACAGTAATAAAGTGAAAATAAGGCATAAACTACACAAATGCTTCCTTATATAGAAAAAGAAAAAAAGTACAACTTTTTGTTTAAGTTGCTTTCAATAAAAAGTTTCTACATTTTTTGAAAGGTTTGTAACTACAGTATCTCAAGTCGTGTGGTAGTCTTAGTCAAGTCGTTTGTATTTACTCTTTTTTCTCACATGCAAACTGTACATGCCTCAGAGTCTGTTGTCTGCCTACCACGAATGTACTTGCCCACTGTATTTTACATGCCCGAGGTTCTGTCCGATACCTACCTCTTGGACATTTCTCCAAAGAGGGGCGTGAACTTATGCAAAGCCACAAAATCTTTATTCATATTATTATTATGAAATTGCGTGTCATGTTAGATCATGTTCCTTCCACAGCAATTAGTGACCATCTCGCAGTTTACAAACCAATCTAAGGCCAATCTGAGGTGATTGTTCACTGTGGGAGGCAGGGCTTGAATAAACATTTTGGGGGAAGTGGGCCCAATTGGCAAACCTGATTGGCTTCTTTGCTTTTCCTTAGCAAATCTGCCAAACTGAAAGGAAAACATACGATAGCTTATGAGAAATGTGCAAGACCCTAGTATCAATCGAAAGCGATACTGGGGGTGTTCTCTGGGCAGTACAGCAAATAGATACAGGAAAATAGCTTTGTGAAAAAGAAAGGTACACTAGGCTGTTCATGATACTAGGGTCTTAACAAGACTAGTTGTTTGGTGTTTTAGTGCCCATGGTTTATCTATATATATGCAGACTTTATTAATCAAAACTACAGTTATGAAAAGTTTCCCCAGAGGTAATGAGGGTGGAATTGAAGAACTTTGCATGCATAGACTCGGGGATGTGTGACCTGATTAACTCACTTTGGCTTTCGCTTTGAGAACAACGTTTCTATATGCTGCTGTGTTGGAAGAATCTAACCGTAATAGTATTTTCCGACTTTTCGATCTGCGTGATAGTTAATGCTGACTTTGCAATCCACGGTCCCCCCTCACAATTTTGCAAGGTTGTTAAGAGTGACCCGTTATCCCTTTCGGGAAACCAACATGTATTTAATGACAGTTTCAAAGAAGACGTGTTATTTGAATACGTACTCAAATTATGCATACATATTCATACTATATAGGCCTACAGTGTGTAGCATATGTGTTATACTTGGGCACTGTTTATATATCAAATTATTTTTGAACATTGCATATTTTCTGGTTTGATGAAAATATAATTTAAAAATATTCCTCCTAATGTTACGCTGCTGATATCCTAGCTCACTCATGAGAGTGGAATGTGTTTATAAAGCCAGAAACATGTCGGTTAAGGCCCAAGGAAAATCACAGAAACCATAAATATCGTGTAAATTAATCAAAATCTAATTTCATTCAATTTTCAAAATACAGCCTTAAGTAAACCGACTGGTTGGTAAATGTAATCTTAATATATGTACCTATCACACCCCAAAAATTGTAGGCCTAGGCTAGGTTAAAGTTACATTCCACATATTGATTACGAGTTCTCACTTCTGTAGATGAATCCATGCTGGTTAATATGTAGCCTTGCAACGTAGTTTATTAAGTACAGCTTAGGCCCCCCCCTCTCCCCTGTAACACTGTGGTGCTTTAAACACGAAGTAAAGCTTGTTAATTAAAAGTTGTCATGATGGAATGGGTACAGCCTTGATGTAAGGGGGGCTACAACAGATGAGAGTGGATCAAATTTTTCTCGTAGTACCCAGGCTCTTCTTTGGAGGCTTTCTTGTATTAACGATAGGTCCACAAACAATAGACATATTACCTACATTCTTTGAATTTACTCAAAATTGTACATGAATACAGTAAGTCTATATGTATATACTTATAGGCATACAATGTACACTACATAGCCTATGTGTGTAATCTTGTGCATTGTGTTTGGCATTTAGATTGTAAAAAACTAAAGATATGACCATTGTCATTCATTTGCACTGTTGATTACTCCTTAGTTAAACATATCACTACAAGGTCTGTTACATAAAGGATAGTAGGCAATTTACTCATTTAGCAAACTAGGGTAGTAAATTAAATTATCTCCTTTTTTGTGGCAGAATACAGCTTTTATTTTTACATAATTTACACAGCCTGAACCAAGGATAAAGACTAAAATATCTGAAAAATGCTTTCTTTAATTTTATGCTCATATGATTTCATTTCCTGAATCGCTTTGCACATTCATTACTTGTTTCTCGTTTGAAGGTTTTACTCTTGGTTTGGCGCACCTATCAGATTATGAAACTTGTCCTTACTATAATATGACTAAGGTATTTAACTTATTGCCATGGTTACAACAATAACTAAAGAGGTTAACCTTTCATCAGAGACATTCACCAATCTGTGAACTTGTTTTAATTGAGTTTTCATAGTATAGAATTGCACTGGTGTAAAATTTATGACCGATTCTGCAAAGACCATTTAAAAGATAGTTCTATTATTGCAGTGTGCTAGAGAGTACATGTACTATGTAGCTATTAAAGTGTTGAGGTTGAGACACATCAAACTCAGCATGCAGTCTCATACCCTCACTTACAGCAACTTAAAGCAGCTTGTTGCCTTTTAGTTTCCAGAATTTTTTTTGGGGGGGGGGGGGGAACCATGCACAGATTGCAAGGTCGGCAAAGACTATCACGCGGATCGCAAAGTCTGTAATTACTATTACGGTTAGATTCGTTCAACACGGCAACATACAGAAAAGGTTTTCCTCAAAGGGGAAGCCATAGTTTTTAAGTTGGTTGAGTATCAATACCGGTAATAGAACAAATCCATGACTATGAGTACCCTAAAATATCCTTGAGTACAAGTGTTGATCAGTATGAATAGAAGTTCCTAATATGAGTACAAAGCCACAGGTACAGTATAAGTTCCAGTGTGAGTACATAGTTTTTAAGTTGGCTGAGTATCAATACTAGTAAGAGTACAAATCCATTATTATGAGTACCCTAAAATATCCTTGAGTACAAGTGTTGATCAGTATGAATAGAAGTTCCTAAGAATGAGTGCAAAGCCATGGGTACAGTGTGAGCTCTAGTATGAGTACATATTTTTTAAGTTGGCTGAGTATCAATACCAGTAAGAGTAGGAATCCATGACTACTGTATGAGTACCCTAAAATATCCTTGTATTAATCAGTATGAATAGAAGTTCCTAAGAATGAGTACAAAGCCACAGGTACAGTATAAGTTCCAGTGTGAGTACATAGTTTTTAAGTTGGCTGAGTATCAATACTAGTAAGAGTACAAATCCATTATTATGAGTACCCTAAAATATCCTTGTGTACAAGTATTGATCAGTATGAAAAGTTCCTAAGAACGAGTGCAAAGCCACGGGTACAGTATAAGTTCCAGCATGTGTACATAGATATCACTTGGCTTACAACTAATCAGTTGAAACTAAACTGTGATAAAACAGAGTTTATTGTTTTTCGATCACGTTTCTCTGAAGTTACACCTAATTTTCCACCACTTACTGTTGGTAAAGACTCTATTAATATCTCCTCAACTGTTAGAAACCTTGGTGCATATTTTGACCAGACCATGTCACTTGAAAATCACGTTACTAATCTCTGTCGTTCTGCAAATTGGCAACTTAGGAAAATCAGTTTGATGAGGAATTACCTCGATAATAAGACTTGCGAGATACTGGTCCATGCGTTTGTGACATCAAAGCTTGATTTTCTTAATTCACTTTTATTTGGCCTTCCTGATTCGACCATCAAGAAACTCCAAAAGTTCCAAAACACCGCTGCCCGTATTGTGAAAATGAAAGGAAGAAAGTGCCGCACCACCCCACTTCTGAAGGAACTTCATTGGCTACCTATCAGCTACAGAATCCAGTATAAAATACTTCTTCTCACCTTCTGTGCTCATCATCTTGAACGGCCTGTGTACCTGTCACAACTTCTCTTGCCATATACTCCAACTCGCACACTTCGTTCCTCCAACAAACTGTTTTTAACTGTTCCAAAACCACGATTGAAGAACTATGGTTACAGAAGCTTCCAATACTCTGGGTCTTATCTCTGGAACAAGTTACCAGATCACATTCGAACATGCTATAAACTTTCTACTTTCAAAAGTCTACTTAAGACCCATTTTTTCACTTGTTCTTTTGTAAATTAATTTACTTTTGTAAAGCGCTTTGAGCAGTAACTTTTGTTTACTGATTTGGCGCTATATAAGTCTCATTTATTATTATTATTATTATTTAAAGTTGGCTGAGTACACGTAAGAGTACAAATCCATTATTATGAGTAATTAGTCTAAAATGTCCAAGTTGAGTACAAGTAGGATTACCAACTCTCATGTGTAACAAGTCTGGACTGAAGCGCATTGATCTCTAAATTAATTGCATTAATTTATGCAAGATTCTTTGATAAAAGACTGAGAGACTTCACTACAGCTCAAACTATGTGTTAAGAGAGACCTAAGCTTTGCCAACAAATGTGTGAATTGTTGTCCTAAAATTTGGTGAAAAAGTTGACAATATTGCTGTATATACCAAAATGGCTTAGTTCTCCTCACACAGCCACCAATATTTTGCTTTGTTACCATGGAAATGATGTTGATTAATATTATAAATATTTTTATTTTTATTTTGATTAATATTAATTTGCTAATGACTTATTTTTTGACAGTCAACCGTCTAGCTCTCAAATTTACTGTATACATACATGTCTAACAGCTGCTGATGTTAGTCAGTATTACATTCAATTAGAAACAAAAAATCAACACACGTTGATTTGTTCAAAGTCTGAATAAATAAATATTTGCATCATTGCATGTTGTTTTTGTTGCGCCCTTGTTTTCTTCAAATCAAAGAGACCTTAAAATATGAAATATAGGTCACCAGTCTTGCCAAAATTTGCCACCAAATTTGAGAAATTTAGCTGAAATTACTAATAGTTCCCAAACAGTTTTCCGAACTTTTTAACTATCAAATTACTTGCAAACATCAATTGATGATCAATGTACAGTGAAAAAAAAAATTGGCCAGAAAAAATGTTGGGAAGGTGGCAACAGTCCAAGGGGAGAAATTTTGACCAACACTGGATATTGTTAAGATGACCTTTGGTTTGAACCTTTTATTAAAGGAGCTTACCAGAACGCAAACAGGAAGTATCATCCATTTGTTTTCTAGGAATTGTTTGAAAGTTTTGAATCATTTTCCAATGGTCAGGCTAGAGTGTCAGTGTGGTCAGCTTTGCCAAAAGAAACGGAATCAAAAAATTTCATAAAGACAAGACATTGATGAGCAAACCTTTGTACAACTATGATATCGATGGCTAATTTACAGTTTCTAACTTAAAAATAATTCCTGGTTTACCTGAAATTGAATTTGACTATTTCTTGGAATTTTGTTTTGATTGTAAAATTCTGCTTATATGATATAAATAAAAAAAAAGTTATTGCCAAAATTTGCCATCAAACTTAAGAAATTGACTGGAAATAACTACTAGTTCCCAAACAGATTTACGAAAGTTTTAACTGTCAAATGACTCGCAGACATCAATTCATTATCAATGAACAGTGAAATAAAAAATAAAAAAATTGGTCAGAACAAATGTTGGGAAGGTGGCAACAGTCCAATGGGAGAAATTTTGACCAACACTGAATAGTGTTAAGGTGACCTTTGGTTTGAACCTTTTATTAAAGGAGCTTACCAGTTGCAATGAAAACAGGAAGTATCATCCATATTTGTTTTCTAGGATTTGTTTTGAAAGTTTTGAATCATTTCTCCAATGGTCAGGCTAGAGTGGCAGTGTGGTCAGCTTTGCCAAAAGAAAGGGAAACAAAAATTACATAAAGACAAGGAATTGATGCGCAAAACCTGTACGTATCGATGGCTAATTTTACAGTTTCTAGCTTAAAAATAATTCCTGTTTTACCTGATATTGAATTTGAGTATATCTTGGAATTTTGTTTTGTTTGTGAAACTCTGCTTGTTTATATTAGCTTACAGTTCAATGAATTATAAAGACAATGATGTACAGTACTTGTTGATGTGTTGTGCTCTTGAAACATATGTGTGTATATGACTCCCTGCGAATTACTAAGTCTGCACTGTAGCACTGTGACTGTTCAAAGGTAAGTGTGCAGACTTATTTAGGTAATACACCCCCCCCCTCACAGGGCTTGCAGTTATTTTGAAATGGGGCAAGTTATATGTTGTGTAGGTAGAATAACAATTTATTTGGGAGAGAGAGATGGACAGGAGGGGAGGGAGAGGTAGGGGGAGGGAGAAGGGTCATTCAATGAAGATAGATATGATGGCATTTATTGAAAGATTTTCTTAATTTCTCTCTTACTTGTCTCTTACACTATACATCTACCTGGCCTATAACAACTGTCAACATTCTTGCACTGCGCCCCTGATGACCCTCTCTCCATCCCTCTCTCCCTCCGCCTCTCCCTCTTATTATTTAATTATATTACATTTGATATTTACTGATTCTCGATAAAGGACGAGGTATGCGAGAAAAACTGAAGGCCAGTTGTAAGATAAATTTTCATAAACACTCTTAAACATGTAAAAATCACAGCAGATTCCCTGAATGAAACTTGAAAGGAAGAAATTCTGGTTGCATGTTGAGTTATTCAAATTTGTTAAATCCTGAGCGAAACGATATCACATGTCATACAAGTCAGACAACAGCAGCCTTCTCCGAAATTTACAAACTGTTGTCATAGTGACACCGAGAACAGTAATTTGTTTTTAAGTGAATGCCTTGGTCTATTATGAAAGGAATTCGGCATGTATGGCTCGCAAGTGCATATGAAATGTACTGTACTGGTTAAGTGAATCCAGACAAAGCAAATACCGCAGCATTAGAATATTTAAGGGACTAAAATAGTGATCCCAAATGATGGGTGCAAAATCGTGTATGCTCATCGAAGAAAATAGTAGGGTTACTATAGTACTGTACTACAGTAATGTACTGTGTCAGTGCACTGTACCAGTGTACTGTGGTACAATACGTTACTACAGTACTGTACTGTACAAAGTGGAAAGCATCCACTGTACTATAAGTGCACTGTACTACCAGTGTACTGTACTACAATACTTTACTGCAGTACTGTACTACGGTAATGTACTGTACCAGCGTACTGTACTACAATACTACAGTACTGTACTGTCAGTGCACTGTACCAGTGTACTGTACTACAATACTTTACTACAGTAGTGTACTACGGTAATGTACTGTACCAGCGTACTGTACTACAATACTACAGTATTGTACTGTCAGTGCACTGTACCAGTGTACTGTACTACAATACTTTACTACAGTAGTGTACTACAGTAATGTACTGTACCAGCGTACTGTACTACAATACTACAGTACTGTTCTACAGTAATGTACTGTACCAGCGTACTGTATCACAATATTTTACTACAGTACTGTACTACAGTAAGGTACTGTGTCAATGCACTGCACCAGTGCACTGCAACAGTTCCATACCAAATCAGTGAACTGTACCAGCGTACTGTACTACAATACTACAGTACTGTACTACAGTATTGTACTGTCAGTGCACTGTACCAGTGTACTGTACCACAATACTTTACTGCAGTACTGTACTACGGTAATGTACTGTACCAGCGTACTGTACTACAGTACTGTACTACAGTATCGTACTGTCAGTGCACTGTACCAGTGTACTGTACTACAATACTTTACTACAGTAGTGTACTACAGTCGTACTGTACTACAATACTACAGTACTGTTCTACAGTATTGTACTGTCAGTGCACTGTACCAGTGTACTGTATTACAATACTTTACTACAGTAGTGTACTACAGTAATGTACTGTACCAGTGTACTGTATCACAATATTTTACTACAGTACTGTACTACAGTAATGTACTGTGTCAATGCACTGCACCAATGCACTGCAACAGTTCCATACCAAATCAGTGTACTGTACCAGTGCAATGTACTACAATACTTTACTACAGCCCTTTACTGAAGAAGTGTACCGTACTAATTGTACGTGCAAATTCTGTATGCTCATGTGGTGAAAAGAGGTTTGCATCTTTTGCAATGTACAATTGATACTGTGTTTACTATGTATATAGTGTACTGTATTTGGTGTTTACTGTACCAATGAACTGTACTTCAGAAGTGCACTGGTCTACAGTGATGCATTTTATCAGCTGTACTATTAAAGAAATTGTACTAATCTACTGTAGTAGCGCACTGTAATAAACTGTTCTAGTGTGATGTGATATACTTTAATGTATTGTAATTAGTACAATATTTAGTGTATATATACATAGCACTTGTGTAGTTTAATGTACTCTAGTGTACTGTTAAGTGCACTGTATTAATAAACTGTACTTGTGTGCTGTACAGTACTAGTGTACTATACTGAACTAATGTATTGTTATGTGTTTAGTTTATCAATGTATAAGTGTACTGTTACAGTGTACTGTACATATAGTAGTATCAAAATCAGTGGAAAACCTGAATTTGTGAAGGATGGATGAATTACTAGCTGTTATCCCAGCATATAAAGATAAACTTCTCCTGCAATCCCTTCCGGGTTGCTTTCCGGGTTGCTTTGGACTGTCTAGCTTCAGGCTTTGGGTTGGATATAAGTAGGTAGAGTATCTGACTTGCAATCCTAGGGTCAGTCAGGAGTTTGTATCTCTTTCTAGCCAAACGGTGTTTCTCTTTCAAAATTCCTCATTAGCATTTTCCCTTTCATTCCTTTATAGATCTCAACAATTTGGAATTCCCTTGTAAATTCCTTTCCCAATACTGTCCAGGTTGCACTTAATGAAGGGGCAAGGAGTGAGTGGAGGGGGATGTAGGGAGTGAAAGGGGAAGGAGGAATTGGAGGGGAAGGAGGGAGTGGAGGGGGATGTAGGGAGTGAAGGGGGGAGGGAGGAGAAAGTGGAGAGGGAAGGAGGGAGTGGAGGGGGAAGGAGGGAGTGGAGGGGAAGGAGGGAGTGGAGGGGCAAGGAGGGGATGTAGGGGGAAGGAGGGAGTGGAGGGGCAAGGAGGGAGTGGAGGGGGAAGGAGGGAGTGTAGGGGAAGGAGGAGTGGAGGGGGAAGGAGGGAGTGGAAGGGGAAGGATGGAGTGAGGGGCAAGGAGGGAGTGGAGGCGGAAGGAGGATGATTTCCTGATTTAATACGTGGATACCGTTATTGTACAGTGGCCCCTGACTGGGCACTTCATGGAAAAGATTGCTTATTCCAGCCGTTCATTTCTTTGCTCTTTTAAAATTAACCTAGATATATTTAATTGTTTAAGCTGGTCACATCATTAGGGCCTACTAGGCTTATTAGCAAAATTAACAATTACCACTAATTGTCTGAATAGCAATCCAAAGTTCAAGCTGTCAGCAATGAGGAAAGGAAAAGGAAAATACTCAGATTAAGACTTCCTTGTTAAAATAACTGTTGTCCAATATATATTTCCCAGTGTTATGTTAAACATACAACCAAATTACTTCCTCTGTACACAAGTAACTTATTTTGATAGCAAACAAATATAAATACAGATTACTTATTTATTGTAATGTTTCTGTGTTTTTTTTTTGTTATCTGCAAAATTTCAAATAACTTATAGTTTTCATCATTTACTACAAAGGGTGTTGTCAACATCTGAAATTATCCTGGAATTGGCAAATTAAGGTTTCATTAAATATTACACCCTCCTTTGAACATTTCATGAACTTGAACTTTTTAGATGGTTGTTTGGCATATTCTATAAATAGACTGTTGGCAACATCAGTGATTCAGAGTGTGATGGAAACAGAGAATAGTAGAAGGTTTTGAGCATTCATGTAAATAGCCAGGACCTGGAGTGCTAGCCATAGTGTACAGCAATGAAAGAAAAGGTTGGATAGGCCTACCGCAACTACTGTATGATATCCCATTGCTGTTTAAGTGCTGTAATTTTCTTGTAAGAACGTTTTTGGACATAGCCAAAATTTACTGTAAATTATCCCCAACTGCTTAATTTTTAGCAATTTTATACAAATATACCCCCAAAAATGCTTTAAAGAATTCTACAATCACACAAACCACAGTATTTCATTCAAATGTTACACTCCCTATAGGCTTAAAAGGCTGTAGAGTTGAAACCTTGCATGTTAAAAAAATTTCATAGACTGTTTAAATTAAACTACATCTTTGGGGAAAAATACTGCATGTACTGATTTTATTTTAAGCAAGTTTAGGATGTATATAGGTAGTATATGCAGCCTTGCCATATACAGTAAATGTGGTGAAGGCCTACCGTACATAGCCTAGATATAACATTAGGCTGTCAGTACATGTGCTTTAAAGCATGACCTGAAAGTACAGTTTGTAAAAAAACAGTTGACTCAACTGGGTCTGTGGAAGCATTATTTATGAGATATTCTTGTTAAACCAGTAGCTGTTGATCGAAAGTTTAAATGAGTGCCAAATGAACCGTGGTTAAATACGTGGCCATTGCCATTGTGTTTATTAGTTAAGTAGGCCTACTTACCCTGATCAAAACGAAAAGGTGTTAAGTAAAATGTGAGAAATACACTGGTTTTACAAAATATGGGGATCCATTAATCCACTTGTGTGTTACTACAGTAAATATAAGGCTACAACTTTGTTAACTTCCTGGTAATTATTGCACCATTATTTACTGCAGTTGTTAACTTGTAACATGCTAACTGATGTGAGAGAGGGAGGGAGGGGCGGAGGGAGGGGCGGACAGGGGGAGGTTGATACTGTTTAGGTGGCAGTGAAACATCAGCTTGTTTTCAAACAATGCGCTCATATGTAATTTAAGCCATGCAGCAGTACAAGTCTTCCTACGTGGTTGATGCAGCCTCACATGTTTTTACAGCAATGGTGCTGTTGTAAAAGGTCTGTGTGTTACTGTGTGATCATGAATGTAAAGAAAAAAAGCCCTGAAAGCTAAAATTTAGACTTTGTACCCGAGTTGCCTTTATTTGGTTTTCGCTTTGTTTTATTTGTTTTTCGTCGTCAAACGTTTTCCCATTGCCTTCAGACGATATATTCTCTTTCAGTTTAGGATCAGATAAAAGTCTCTCTAGCCAAACAATATGGCGTGGGGTAGTGTAATGACAACATGTAAACATGTGCAGTATTAATACACAGCTCACAATTATAGGATTGGCCTAGAGACCTTTGAAAAAAAAGCTCATAATTTTACATTTAGATTTAATAGTTTGAGTTGTCAATGTTTTCTGCAGTTAAGGTAAAAATGGTACCCCTGGATATGTAACTTCGTTCACTCCCAAGGTACAACCTATGCTGCACTGTGTTTATATGGTCAATTCCATGATAAGGTCAACATCATACCAAAAAATTTAAAATCATTGTACATTAAAATTGTATGAGTTTCCAATAAATAGAATACTTGTAGTTACTAAAAATAATTTTTTCACCCCTGAAACATCATTTGTTTGATTATGGGGTCAGTTATAACAAATGGTTCCCGTTGTAACTAAATTATGAAAAATACAGTGAAATTTCATTTTGTGCAGATTTGTACATAGTAATCATAGATATCATCAGTTTTTTGGACTAATTATATTTGCTATAGCATAGTGCTCACTTAATAGCTTCAATTTTTTTTCGACATCAAGGCATTAGACAATAGTGGTGAATTGAAAACACCCTCCATTTACTGTCACGCGAGTCACAAAATTTACTGTTTTTTTTTTTTTTCTCCTTGCCTGCACAATAGTTTTACCCCAAATAATGAATATCAAGTCTTCACATAGATACCAAAAGGATTACTGAATTTTCCTTTCCAGAAGATATTCAAATTTTGCGGAAAATCACCCTTTATGAATGTCACGCGAGTCACGTCACGCGAGTCACGTCAAATCAAGATAGTGTTTCTACCTATTTACTGTGTGTTGGACTAATTATATTTGCTATAGCATAGTGCTCATTTAATAGCTTCAATTTTATTTTGATATCAAGGCATTAGACAACAGTGGTAAATAGGAAACAGTAAACACCCTCAATTTACTGTCACGGAGTCACAAAATTGACTGTTTTTGCTTTTTTTCTCCTTGCCTGCACAATAGTTTTACTCCAAAATAATGAATATCAAGTCTTCACATAGATACCAAAAGGATTACTGAATTTTCCTTTTCAGAAGATATTCAAATTTTGCAGAAAATCACCCTTTATGAATGTCACGCGAGTCACGTCACGCGAGTCACGTCAAATCAAGATAGTGTTTCTACCTATTTACTGTGTGAAAATTACAGGGATGTTATCTAGTTTGATGAATGAATCACTGATTAAAGATATCATATGCATTCCCCTTTAATTAGGCAACTTGAATAATATGGGCACACATAATGCAACTAATTATCATAATTTCATTTGAAATATCAGAATTTAAAATCATGAATATTTTTATTCGCAATATAATGCCTATTTTATCACCACATTTGGAAAGTTAGCACATGTCATTGATTTTTTAGTATTATACTAAAACATAATCTACATTTGTATCTGGCAATGCCATGTGCTATGACTTGACAACCTTAAGGTCTTAACTGCTCAATCATTCCCAAAATCCTATGAGCAAATGTATCTTCTCAAATATTACACTTTTGGTTTATTCAAATATGACAAATGAGAATGGTAATTTGAATCACATTTTGATAGATCTGTTTCTTCTATAACTTTCAAATGAGTGACTTCAACAGACTAAATATTGTTATAAATATTAATTGACAAAATATATTGCCTGAACAACTGTACTACCTGTACAGTATATTACCTACTGTCTGCAGTCATGAAGGTAACTCGGGGACATAATATCATCTGGACATTCCCAAGGGAAGTACCTTTTGGACACTTTCTAGACCAATGAATGTTATATTTCACTATGCAAGATCTGTACCCTCAATTCACTACTGCATTTGGTCTAGAACTATCCGAAAAGTGAACTTGTCACGCGAGTCACGTTTTCTTGTCACGCGAGTCACAATACATCTTCATCGTTATTTTCATGCGTTACAACTTTTTTTCAAAGTTGCATAGCAATTGAGGTAGAGGTGTTTTTCAACTTTGGTATGATTATAAAAAGTGATTGGAAAAATTTTAATAAGACATAAGAAATCGAACATTGTGTGTGCATTCTGATTTTTGCTAATAGTATCTGTCACGCGAGTCACGTTTAGTTTTTCGCCAATTTCACCCCCAATACTTGAGGTATAAATATTTTTTCTCTACTGTTGTAAGCATTAAGGCGTACATTCACTGCTACATTAATGCTTTACTCCCAGGTAATTTCTTTATTTGTTAAATGATATCAAATAGAGAGGAATTTGAGTAAAAATGTCACGCGAGTCACCATGGAATTGACCATATATTGAAGAAAATATGCAGGACCTAAAAGCTAATGTCAGCTTGACTATATATCCAAAGTGGAAATTTTGAGCTAGAATTTCAGCATCAATTTACCTCAGTTTTCACTTCAAAGTAGTAGTGTTCTGAAGCTTCCATAAGGAGAGAATTCCACAGATTACTGGCAGTAGAAAGAAGAGTAGACTGCATACCCATAACTAGATCTATAAAACTTCCCCTAGTTCTATAAATATGCAACGACCTACAATAGACATTGTCAATTTTATCCAGGTCACTGGGAGCAGATGTATATATCACCATAAATGAGTTCCTACATCTCCAGATGGCCTGAAACTCTTTCACGCACAAGTTTCACAAAATGTTTCAGCTAGATGAGTATATACTCCTGAAAAAGAATAAAAAAATTGTTGATCAATGTTGTCATGGCAACATCCTTGAAATATCAGAATACTCTTTCTAATGACAAAGCTTTTACTCTTTATCCCTTAAAACGATGTTAAAGACATAGCTGGAAAATGGGGAGAAAAAAAACAAACAAAAATAACTCAAGTGAACGCATCTAGAAGAACATCTTATGTGAATGACGAAGTCTATATTCATCGTGAAAGTCAGCTCTGATAACGGCTTCATTGACTTACAGGGTAAATAACCGATTTACCAAAGATAAAATAAAATGGTTGGATAATGTAGCATGCAATTTGAGGGTCTCATGTTGTAGAGCACATTCATTTACTTTTGTATGATGATCATAAGACATATGACATTCCAGGCTCTGAGCAAAGCAGTACGTCGTCCTCGGTTCAAATGAGTCTCGGTTAAGCATCCCTTTGACTGTTGTTTCGGTCTCTCGTATGCACTGTTGCACTAGAGCTTGTAGAAGGAATTGAAACTGAGAAAAAACAATTATTGTTAACTCGTTCTATATTTAAATTTGGCCTATATTCCATTGTTCTCAGTTTAAAGCAATATATGATTGGTTTGGCTCAGGTTCACCACACACACATGTCCTCTTCATTCAGTGTATAATAAAGAGACATTTAAATCAAAATGTTGCTTAAAAACTGTCCTGAAAAAACTTTTTCGTTTTGGTCGTGAACCCTATAATTTGCAAACCTGTCTATTGGAAGATATTCCTACCACAATTCATACGCTACTGTAGACCCTCATGCTGAAAACAAAATGGAGGATTTAGTCGTTTCTTCTTTGATTCAGTGTATAATAAAGAGACAGTAAAATCAAATTGTTGCTTAAAAACTGTCCTGAAAAAACTTTTTCTTTTTGGTCTTGAACCCTATAACTTGCAACCTGTCTATTTATATTTCTTCTCACTGGAAGATATTCCTACCACGATTCACACGCTACTGTAGACCGTCATGCTGAAAACAAAATGGAGGATTTATGTCGATTCCTCATTCACCTGTCATCTCACGATAGTAGCACTCTTACTGTTCCGTGTCTAAGAGGAACTGTTAACCTTTCATTAAACACTGCCCTCTACGACTGGTCACTTCCAATCCATCTGTCCATCGGAAGAAATTCCTGTCTCTCGGAAGAAATTCCAACCAGTCAGGGTAGACTCTTTGATACAGACAAAGTCATCACTTGCCATGACATTTTGTACTTCACTTTTCAACTTGTAAAATTGGCTATCTAGGGTCCAGTACTGTACATGCTAAAATGCTACCAATTTATTTCCTAAATTCAGTACATACAGATGTCACGGTAGCAGCTCCCTACGCAGGTAAGTATAATCGATAACCAGGTATGTTTGCAGTACTCGACCACTTCCTACTTAACTGGTCTTAAATTTATATGCAAATGCATATATTCTTCACCAGACAATTGTGTGTTTAAATATATAATTGACAAATATACTTGTTTCATTACTTGCTGCAGGTTTTCCTGGAAACGAGGAAACTACATCAGGGTTTAATGAAGACCGGGGATAGTAATTCCCATGATGGAGCCTGAGGCAGACTCGAAGGATTATGGTGAGTCCCCCTACTCCACCCAACCCATCCCCCTTATCATACCCATCCTAGCCCCACCCCCCCTTATCATCCCAAACTTTGAACTCTCATCCCACCATATCTTCAAATTATAAACCCACAATGCATTCCCAACTGTGTTTTAAAGAGGAAAAAAAAAAAAAAAAACGTCCAAATTATTTTAATCTAGTTAAGCTGTCTTATTTGCCGTCCTTGTTTTTACTGTGTTGCATAATTTGTTTGTTCTACTGTTCTTTTGAATTCCTGTTCTATTTTGTGTATTTCATTTCTTTGTCATTCTGTCTGTTACATGGTAAGTGAGCAGGTAATCAACCACCTTTTTTTTAATTTAATTTTTTTTGTTATTATCTCTGAGTGGTCGTTGAGATAGATTAGGGTGACTCAAACCTTTTACTCATAATGTAACATTCCTCTGTACTAAATATTTTATCATTTCTCTTCTAGCCCCCCCCCCCCCAAAAAAAAAAAACCCCACCAAACCATTGATCCTTAAAGTCGCATAGAAGGTTCAGCAAAATGTTTACAATCAATATTGTTTTAAATGTTGTAAACTTAAGGTTAAATGTAATTTAATGAACAGATAGTTATTTGAGTGCAGAATAGGCAATAGAAGGGAAGTCCTGCAACTAGTCTGATTTTGAATTGTGATCAAGCTTTTAACTTGTGACATGGTTCCATTTTCATGTAGGTACTCATCAAAATCAATTTTTTTTTTTTTTTGCCTCCACAAAGAAGAGAGGGAACCCCTCAAATTAGACCCCTCCCCCCCCTTCTTCCAGGCCTTCCCAAGTTGGTCCTCCTTTTTTTCAGATAAAATATGGTAACCAACTAAACCATTATAAGGTAATAAAATGCAACATTTCCCCAGGTCCGGGAAAGTCTTGAACTGCTAAATAACAATTTAATTTATTACATGTATACTATTAGCAAACACGTTTTGGAAGCTCGATCTAGCTGCTATATATTTTAAGATCCACTCTAAAGTCCATTTTAAATAGCCATAATAAATTTGAGCTTTAATATTACAGCTCTAGTTATTCAATAACATAAATACAGTATATATATAACCCAGTAGTTGTTCCACATACTTCCATCATTCTGAGACAAAACACTATACACAGCATCTAAACAAGGTGTCTTGTTTTCCCCTTTTCTTTACTGTGGTGTAAACTAACATTATATGTTTGTTGAGGGTGTGGGTGGAGGATTTGTTAGTTCTGCATGGAATATGGCCTTAACCTTCCGTCACCCAGCATGCCCTTTTGTTGATAACAAGTCCTTCCTTCCAACCGTATACACTTGAGATACATGTGGCAGAATATATACATATGGAATTTCCAAGTAAAAATTGATGTCTGTAATTGGCTACAAGGTGAAAATATATATATATATTTATATATGTCTGTGTGTATTAATCCATGTGAGTATAGTGATGTGCAGTAAATAGCTGATGGATTCCTGTCACCTGCGCCAAGCAGTTTCTGAGTATGTACATTGTGCTGTTTGATAACTGTAAATAGTGTTGCTGATATATAATTACCTACTGTGATCTGCATGAGTAAGCTGACTTGTTGTTTTGTCAATGTCCACACTGCTTGAAGGTTGTGTAAAGTCGTGTGTTTACAGCAAAATCACACAGACTCTTGGTGTCAGTGTTTCAAAGTGTACAGTTTTTGGTATGTTCAACCTTGTTCTTCCCCACAGTGTATGTTAGTGTACTTCCCTGTTCAAGCATGAAACAGCAGCAGCTCCCTGGTTCAAGTTCGGTGTGAGCTTGTACTGTGTTATATGCACTGGGTACCATGTTAATAAACACTTGTTCATTGTGTATAACATGTTATATTAGTGTGGAATAATCAGCAAATGGTACTTTATATGAATTTATTATGGCATTTATTCATTTATTGGTCAGTATGTACTATATAGCTGCATAACTGCCCATAAAATGGATCATTTATGTTACAATGGCATATACTGTATGTTAGTTCTATAAAGGCTACCTTTGTTCATAGCTTTTAATGCAGGTAGCATTAAGCTGTTTATTGATGTTAATGCTCCCATATAGACATTATGTTAATTCCTTTTTTTCTTTTTTCTTTTCTTATTCCTCTTACTTATATCCTTTGTATTCTTTCGTTTATTGTTTTTTTTAAAGGGGAACTGCTCGTAAAAGCTAACTGCTTCTTCAGTCCTCCTGCCACCCACTTGTAATTTAACTATTCACCATTGTATTTATATTATGTTGAAAAAAACCTCAAAGTCAACAAAAACAGTAACATTGAATATCCCCCCCCCCAAATAAAGAAAAAAAAATGAAAAGAAAAAAAAAGAAGAATATTACCCAGCTGCTTTAAGGAATACGGTAGGATTCAGAAGTGAATTTAGAGAACTGTTTTTAAGGGAAGTGCAACTTGCAACATGCACAGTTTTACATCCCTGTTCACTCTTAACACTATGTATAGAAAAGGACAATCATAAGGTCAGTATTTAGTGGGTCACTTAGGTACTTAGGAATATAGGTACCCAGACAGGTCTCCTCTGTACACTTCATAGAAGCAGCTGTTTTGAGTTTCTTGATAATATGCACTGTGTAATTAGATTTATCTACATAGCAATGCACTTCATCAGCTTGAATAATTATTCAAATGTTTCATTTCCAGTGATGAAGTAAATGCAAGAAAACGAAAAATGCGAACTTTGCCAATTTGCATGTTACAGCATTTTACGTACATAACTAACATGAGTCCAAGTATTATATGTCATCGAAAAGAAGAATCAAAAATTTCGTTAGAATGACTGACAAAGTACCTACCCTTTATTTGGCCCATAATCTTGGATTGTGTCTATATTGGACCGATTTCATCTAGGCTTCCAAATTTTCCAAATTCCTCCCCCCTCCCAAAATTCCAAATACTGCTTTAAAAAGGATTTCACAAGATGGGATGTTGGAGATGATCAATCTGGGTAGTGAGTATTCACATAGTTCTCTTGTCTATTTATCTCCTTTTAACCTTGGCAGTTAGCCCTCTCGTTCTATATAGTGCCTAGAATGAACTGGTAACCATAAAAGCACTGTGCACCCTCTGATAGTTACATGAAGAGGCAGGTAGGTTTATCACTCTGACAAAAACTATCAACTCACCATAACAATTTGGCTTGTTTGACTGTTTAAATTTTGCACTATCAAGGAGTTCCAATATATTAAAAATAATGAAAAATAATAAAAAAAATACTAAAAGACAGAAAAATTAGTTAATATGTTTGTTATATGTCAATTGTTATCGATTTCATACTCTAGCTGTAACTAAAATTAAAGAATGTATTATGTAAATGTTTAAACTTAAAATGACACAAACTTAAGGAAAGTTTTGGGATTTCTTGCATTGTTGAATGTTGTTGTGTAATGCATTGTCGATACGAAAAAAAAAATGTATTAACATTTTGCATACATGTCCTGTACAGTACATTACACAATGCAGAAACTTTGAAATTGAAAGCACAGTCACTGTACTTGGTTATGTGTGATTTTGTGTCAGACAGAAGTATGTAATACTTATTGTGCAGATATATTGCTAGGAGACGGCACAAATGTGTATATATTCATGAATACTTTAATGCTTGTTGCAATGCAAAAAGTGAAAGCAAATAGAGATATAGGCCTTTACACAGTAAACCAACATGAAAATCAACACATGCAGTTTTCAGTATTGAAATTGGTATTTTCTTTGTTCTATTAGGATGAGTGTTAGTTATTTGAAGCAGAGAGATAGCATAGAAAGTTTCAACATCCTACTTGAATTTTGAAATTTTGGTCCATTGGAATCCTATGGGAAAAATAACGGGCGAACATTGACATACACCAGAAATATATAACGGTTGTAACACATTGACATACATCACATGGCAGGCAATTTTTCATAAAGTTTAAAACATATATAGTCTTGGACATTTTCCTATGATGGCATATAGTCATACCTGCCACACAACCAAACGAGAGCAATAGGTGATGCATATCAGGCTTAGTAGCGCATGAAATAGGTAACGGTCGAACAGTATGTCAAAAATGTTCGACCGTTATAAATGTACCACAAAAAATTGCGAAACTCAAAAAGTATACAGTGCATGTAGTTCCTTTTGTGTATACAGATTCCTACCATTAAATATTTTATAAAAACCATGGAAACTTCATTTGATGATGCACATGGGGGTATAGTGGTACGTTTGAAAAAGATTGACATACACATGAGTTACATTTTTGTATGTCAAACTTCTTAAAATTTGCCACCTGTGCCCCCTGTGCACCAAAAAATGATGTTTTCAGTGTTTATATAAACCACTACTGGCTAAGATTCTGAGTGCAGTAACATGGATCATATACATTTCAAATCTTTTGAGTTATGCCATTTTTTAACGTATAACGGTCGAACATTTCTTACATGTTCGCCCGTTATCTATTTCATGCTGTACTGAACGTGATATATACATCATATATTACTCTAATTTGGTTGTGAGTTAGACATGACTGTATGCCATCATAGGAAAAGGTCAAAGACTAAGTATGTTTCAAACTTTATGAAAAATTGCCATCTATGTGATGTATGTCAATGATTTGCAACCGTTGTATTTTCTTGCCGTATGTCAATGTTCAACCGTTATTTTCCTATAGGATTCTAATGGGCCATTTTTTCAAAATTCAAGTAGGAAGTTGAAACTTTTTACTCTAGCTCTTTGCTTCAAATGAGTAATTTTGAACATTACAGAACATTGGAAATATCAATTTTAGGGGTGGAAAACCTCCATGTTATCATTTCGTGTTGGTTTACTGTGTATTTGCCCATACACAAACGAAGAACATTTAGTTGTAGGTTAAAGGTGCACATACATTGCACTTGATACTTGCAAGCAAGTTTGCATTGTAGTCATATAACTTCTACTTAAATTCAAATTTAAATAGGTTAGCTCAACACTCAATGACTGTTAAATTTGTTCCCAAATATATGTTAGCTTTTAAACATTTGCTGTTTCCTTATTTTAAATGAAAACTACTGTGATTACACAGACAATATAAATCTGACTCTCAGTGGACAACAGAAAACATCAGAACTGACCTTTCAAGTTGGACCAAAGTGCAGCCCCTTTGGGAGGGGTAATCTTAGAGACCAATATCATAAAATGACAAAATATTAGAAACATGTAGTATGGTATCGATGGACCGATTATTTTCTACAGATGGAAGCAGGAAATGTCTAAAAATCAAACAGTAATCAGGAGCCTTAGTGGTAAAGAGAGACAAATTTTTGGGCACCACCCATCCAAAGAGGATCCCTTCTATACTAGCTATCTAAAACCCCTCAGTGTCTGTCCCATCCCTGGTCAACGAGTTGAACCTCACAAGCAATGTAGCCACCAAGGTTCCTAGCCCGTCCCCATCCTCAAATTTGCTTGTCATTCTCTGTTAACTATGCTCCGTTCTTACCCATCTCCATGTGCATTTTCCTCATCTACCTTATATATACTGACTGGAAACTTGAGCACTGCAACCCCTCCCTCAACCCCCACCCCCCTCCCCCATCTGACACCAGAGACTCCACCCATCCCAAGCTAAAAAAAAAAGTCATTTGATGGAGGAGAAAAAACTTCCATTCCATTCCACTTTATACTGTAAGCTAGTATCCTACACATTTTATCTCAACAGCTCAGATTGCAATTTTGCCAGCCATATGTATAATAAGACATCTATGCAATTTCACTATGATGCAAGGTGTTAGCCACATCCACGATCCGTCCAGCTCTCTTTCTGTTTTCTCTGTTTTGTTTACGTGGAAATGTCACACATTATAGTTTTTTTGTTCCTATGTCCTCAAAAGGATTTAATCAAATTAATCTATCCAAATTGCTATACATACCCAGAATCGCTATCAATATTACCCATCCAGGGACTTGACCCTTTTATTTTCATGCCATGTATTTACATCATGTCACGATCTCCTCGGTCCATACAGCCTGAATTTTCCGATATATTTTTAAACCAAAGTTGATTGGAGATCTGGTAAGGTGAGAAAACACTCTTTTGTCATGTTCTCGACCTGTTTTTTTTCTTGGCTTCGACACTTGTGTAAATGAATGCAAGGACATGTCTGTATTAGAAGCCCATTGATCCATGTACAAGGTTCGTTGGGCTTTTTGTCTACTGGGTAAAAGGTTGGACGTGTTCGCTGTAAGCCATCGGCAGCCGCCGTAACCGCAATATATTGAGGTACCAGTCCCAGGGGTAAGCAGGAAGTAAAATGAGCTCTTTGTAAAACATAATAATCCAACCTGGATTATGAATTCTATAGAAGGCATAAGTTGTGAATGTAATGTTTTATTATGATGGGTGTACAAATTAATTAATTAAAACTGGGAAACAAAGTACCCCCATATTTAAATTGTCATCATCAACCAATTCTTCATAATATACACGTTTATTTCACTCCTCGCTTACCTGTCTCCCCACAACCTAGGCACTCTCGTTCTACCGTGCCTACAATGAACTCGTAACCTTTTAACACTGCGCCCTCTATGACTGGCTCCTGCAGTCAATGTCCTTCCTTCTCATTCTACCATTCAAAGTGCCAGCATCGTACGTTTTTCGTCAGGATTATTTTCTATGGAATCCGTTCAAAGTGTTCTAGTTTTTTAATCCATTGGATATTAAAGTTGCTTCACCAGTCGTGCCCAGCCCGATAAGTATCCTTTTTTGCATAGGGAGGGGTTTTGGGGATCAGTTTCCGCCCCCTTATGTACACTTTTAGTGGGTGGTTACATGTTTGATATATACAATAGTTCTGTAATGAGAACACACAAAAATCAAAAGAAAACAAAAAAAAAGAGAGAATGAGAGGGAAATTAAAACTAAAAAAGAGAAAAGATAATCACAGCGGCCAAGTAATGGCCAAGTAGTCAAACTTCAAGAGATCTTTATACTGTAACTCCCTGAGCAATTCAACTGACTGCGAGATTTTAATGTTTCATTGCACCCTCTCCATATATATGTGGAAATGAATTAATATATTTTAGATATACTTCGAGCCAATTTTCAGCGTTGTTGAAAGTTCCGTCTGTTAAATGAATATGAAGAATCTCTATTCAGGTTGAAGCATATGTTAAGAATCATATCAAAGGGATATATGATACTCTATGGTATAGATACTACAAGGTGTGTCTGTTAAGGATCATCTTAAATTGGTATCCTCTGTTAAACTTCACTTGGTGATAAGATCAAAGAGGTCCGGTGCTAGGATGTTTTAGTGCTTTGAAATACAATCTTATGTTAAGTATTTTACTACAGCGGTCCGCAAACTTGTAGGCCCATGGCTCAGGATCTTCATGAAGACTGTACCCACCTTAGAATGGTTACTCAGAATGTAACGTAGCTTGAACTAAGGTCTCGACAGTAAAAAAAAATTCATCCTTTTCAGCAAGGTCCAAAAACTGTAGACATATTTTCAGATGTCTGCATGGAAATAGATCTGAAAATTTGTTTTGCAGTCTCTTTTTGGCTCTCATCCCATAGTTTGGGGACCGTCCCCGTTTTACTTACTATTTGGTGAAACTGAATCTGAGCAGATGTTTGCAGTTAAAGTTGATTGAAGTACCCATGGATATGTATGTGTACTGTATATATAGACATGTACTGTACTGTAATGTGACTCAGTATACTACTTATAATCTGTTTAGTGGTTACTATTGTGTACAGCAATAATACCCAGTGCTTAATACCTCTATTGTAAGCTTATATACTGTGTGACACTATGTACAGTATTATTCTCATTGTGTCATAGTGAAAGTATGAATGTGTGTGTGTGTACTATTATAAGTTGAGTACAGAATGTATAAATTGTCACACCTTTTAGAAACCAATGAACAATAATGAAAAGGTCATTTAAAAACCTGTACTCTTTTTATGTTTTCAGTTAAGTGCCATGTAGATATTGGAAAGATTGTTTTTTTACATTCTCAATAATATATTATGTACAGTAGTGCACATGTACAGAAGACATCACAGCTTGAGTATATACTGTTCATTCCCTATACTATACACATATATATACACAATGCCTCTCACAGTAGTTAAATTGGTGTTCACATTCTGTGACCCTGAAATCTGAAGGTCAAGTGATTCACCTTTTGAGAAGTTAAGTCAAGTGTAACCACAAACTCTTTTTTTCCCCCTTTTTTTTCCTTTTCTTTTTTTGTTGCCACTGGTGAAATGAAAAATGATTTCAAACAAAGTGTACAGACAGAGTGAGGTCATTTCATTGACCACCAAATCAAAATATTACTTCCAAGTTTGATTTGATTGCATGAAAACTGTGTCCTTGTAAATTTGAGGTTCTTTATTGACACAGTTTATAGCTTATAGAGTTTACACTATAGAGATTGAGCTGTATGTATCTGTAATTATACAGTGTGTTGCACACAGAAAGACTTCCCCCTCAACTGTACTCATTTATTATCCAAAGGGCATGACAAACAAGGACTTAAATCTGTTCTTTTGACTTTTGAGGTGTTACTCAAGAGGTCTAGTTTTATTAAAAGACCAGCAGTGAGCTTACTTTAGTGTAATTGCAGTGCTTTGAGGTGATTTTTCCAGGAAATTCTAAATTTTGGACATGTATTTAAGTCAACTTTTTAAGGAACATAAAAAATGCTTTACAGCAAAAAAAAAAAAACATGAAACAAAACATCTGTTTACTCAAGAGTAGATGGATTTAAATATTGATTACATGTATTTGCCACATGCAATTGCTTTTTGTCAGGGTAATTAATATGTAGATGACATATGCTGAATATTCAACAATGAATTTAAATAATGTTAATTAATGAATATCTTCCTTGGTATCAATTAGGATGGAAGAAAACAATATCTTAGACAGCACTGTTCAGTTAAGTAGGTAAAAATATGAATCTAGCAGTTGACAAAGCAAGCGTTTGGTGCCCATATATACCAATATGAGAATATGTGAGAATATGTAAAATTCTTTTTGCCAAAAAAAAAAAATCCTCTTCTTGAGAAAAGAAGCAGTAAACAAATGTCAAATTCCTTAGATTTCGCAAATTGTGCAAAGGATTCTACCAATGCCATATACAGCTACAAATGCTTGACCGAACGAATGGTGAAATCTTTGACCACACCCGGTGTACCATTCGTCTGACCTGTTGCATAATATTACGTACGTATTTACTTCTGTCCTTTGTTTGCGTTACAGCAGCTTCTGATGCTTTAATGACACAAAGATGTGTCATCGTCCAGCGGGATGAAAGAGGGTACGGCCTAACCGTAAGCGGAGACAACCCAGTCCGGATTCAGAGCGTCAAGCCAGGTCAGTATACTACTTCAGTAAAATATCTCTGTTTGCTGCGCTTCTCAGCTTACCTGTCTCCTCACAACATCGACACCATGTCTGAAGGGAACTAGTAACATGTTTAGCACAGTGCTCCCATATCCACCTGTCACTATCAAATATATATTGTCCTGGGAAGGAGCACGCTACAGTACGAAAATGTACCAACCATGGAAGGTCATATGACGTGCTCCCCTTGTAGCACTCGACTGTTATAGTACTCAATGAATGTATATATTTATCTGGTGACAATCTCTGCTACTGTTACGGATCACCATCAACTAAAGGCTAGATGGCTCAGTTAGTAAAGCACAAGGCTTGTGATCCAGAGGTCACTGATCCAAATCCTGTTGTACCCAATAATTTCTTTTGTCTTTTGAGATTCATTTAAAATTCACAAGTCAGTGTGTCATTCATGATTTAGTCATATTTATTATTTTGTAAATACCTTTGGGACTTGTCATGAGCGTAGACCTAACATTTACACTCGACATTTTCTGTTTAAAGATTTGTATTTCACTGTTCCTAACAAAAGGAATGTTTAGAAGAGGGAAGTACAAAAATGCAATAACACCGAACTACAACATGCAATGTATGGAGGGAAAAGGGCAGAAAAACTAACGGTAGCAATTTGCAACACTTCTATGGAATGGGCCAGGGGGGGGGACTGCTTCTCAAACAGTCTCAAAACCCTTCCCTAGACAAAAAAGAATACAGTACCGCCAATAAGTAACTTGGTAAATCGCGCTCTTTTTTTGCGCTCAGTGCATTTAACCGCGCTCTATCTTTTGTTAAAACCCGCATTAAAATGCGGGTAATTGCGGGAACTGTTTATTAGAGCGCAGATTCCGTCGGAAGGCATCCCTAATTCTATTCATGCCCGCTAGAAGTGTGAAGTTCATTGTTACCGTCAGACGGTCAATGGCTGTAATCCTACTTAATTCCTTCCAATCCGGTAACAAAAGAATATCGATCGTCGCTGG
Organism: Apostichopus japonicus; assembly: GCF_037975245.1. Classification (NCBI taxonomy): domain Eukaryota; kingdom Metazoa; phylum Echinodermata; class Holothuroidea; order Aspidochirotida; family Stichopodidae; genus Apostichopus; species Apostichopus japonicus. The sequence goes on from NC_092572.1 coordinate 12,839,491, forward strand.
TAGAAGGAAGACCAAAGGTTTATACTCGGTCAAGAGAAGGGATAGTGTTAAGCATGTATCTTAAATTGTTTAAATTCAACCTACAATACAAATGTCCGCGCAAAATATGTGCCCAAAATAGTTGACCAATAAATCCCCAAAAAAAGGAATTCACATTTTACCTGTACGAGGAAAATCATTGGTACAGCAGGCTGTCGTCTGATGATTTGCATGCTACAGTAATGTACAACATTCTTACAAAGTGCGTGAAACACTTGTTCTTAGTTAAACTTGGCAACTCGCCAAGAAACGATTGTCAGTGGAACGTCTATACATAGCGAAACAGCGAACAATATCCAATGCACCGAGTACTCTATAAATCAGTGCAACGTTTCCTAGCCTAAAGTCAACAAAAAACACAAGGCCTGATGTTACTACTAAAAATGATATGTTACCCCGAAAGGATAAGGCACGAAGTTTCCTTCTTGCTTTTTATTACTTTTGATAACCAGAACAATCGGGGAATAAAATAAACATGTATAAGAAAGGCTTTCCCCTTCAACACGAAACCAGATTCTCGTTTAAAACAAGTTTTACTCGCGCAGCACAGTTCCATTCATAATTTGCATATTACACCAAATTTACACTCGGCGTTCAGACGGCGGGAAAATGTAACATTGTGTTCAATGTGTTGTGTCGTTCCCATGGTGCGATGAACTTGGGCAAGTTGCCAAGTTCGAATGTCGATGACCTACTTATGTTCTGTGACCAATGTCAGTGGGAATTATGTGTGTAAAAACTCGGGTTTTTCCACGTGTTATATATATATACATGTAAGTTTTACGTAAGCGGAGCGAATTTCGGGGAGGCTCGTTGATAGTGAGTAAGCACTTATCTAAGCATCAGTATTTGTGAAAAATATCGTAAGGTTTTTCAGATATTCTCTTTGAATGTCCCCTCCATATATCTCTCTTTCTTCGTCCACTCATAGCTCGACATTTACGCTAATTCTGTTGGGGGAAATTATCGTAAATATCGAAATATCGCGATAACTTTTGAACTATTTATCGTGACGGTAAAAAGCAAATATCGCCCAGCCCTACCTCCACGCTATGAATAGCGTTGTATTGATCGGTTCACTCCCATTGTGTCGGTGGTGAATAGCGAGCGCGGGGAATTTGCGTTCCTTTATTTGGAGTGCGGGGAAAGTAGCGTTCCTTTATTTGGAGCGGGGTTAATTACAGTTAAGCTGCGTTTTGCGCTGAATCGCGCTAATCTATACCAAGTTACTTATTGGCGGTACTGTACTAATCGGGCTGCCCATGACTGGTAATATGTACTCCTGTTTCCAGTTTTATGGCAAATAAAGAGTCCAAGGAAACCGTTCCGATCAAATTCAGTCGAAAAATAACCCACACAAAAAATGATCGATGTTGGCACTATGCGGTGGTACAATGAGTAGGAAGGGCATTGACCAGATGGGACGGTCATTCAGGGCGCACAGTGTCAAAAGGTTACCAGTTCATTCTAGGCATGGTAGAATGAGAGTGCTAAGGTTGTTGGGAGACAGGTAAGCTCATCACTCGTAACTATCCAAACCAGTAAGTTTTGGAATATTTCACTGTTCTACTTACATATCTCTTATCTTCTTTGCCATTGTAGGCGGTCCTGCTAGCAAAGGTGGGGTACAAGAAGGGGACACAATTATCAAGGTAAGTTTTGTTTTCCGCAGAACTGTCCAAGATCTACATACTCCCAGGAGTGAAGGTATCTGCCAGCAAACATAAGATGCCAGTCTCCCAAGATCATTAGATCACTGACTGTGTATTCTAGAGGCATTAAATGGGGGCATCAGTGAAGTTTGGAATATAATGTCACTTCCTTATGCTCCAATGGCATTTTGAAATACCCAGGGCAGTGTTTCCCAAAAATCTTTCCCTGACGACCCAGATGCTTATGATTCTTCAGAGTCAGTTATTCAGACTTTCAGTGGTACTTGTGCATGTGCCATTTGTCTCAGTCAACTCACAAAACAATGGTATTAGAGATTGTTAATAAAGAAACATTTCTGACTTTGAGGTTAAGGTTTTAGCAAGTGTTGGGAGTTGGAGTGGGTGGGGGGAGGGGGGGTGGGCGGGTGGGAGGGTTTCTTGATGGGATTGTAAGGGAGAACACATACTAATTTCTTTCAGGCAACATTTGTACAGAATCTAGCAGTTATGTCATTCTTTGGAGAATGAATATATACAAGGGATGTGCTCAGGAATATTTGAGTGCCGGTGGTGGATTTGTGGAGTAGTGTCATCCGTCGACATCCTGGGGGAGGGGTCTAAGGAGTGGGGTATCCATCTCCCCTTTGGACAAATTTTGGCAAATGAAGTATGCTCAGATGGCAAATGGATTTTTTTTCCTATTGTGGAGCTACCCTCTGTGCCAAGTATTCACCCATAGTTTGGTAAATGGTTAAATTTGTTAAAATTTAATCATCAAAAATGCAGAAAATGCAGATATGAATAAAATACTATTTGTGTTTGGGGGCATTCAGAACTGCTTGATGCAGCTGCCCGGTGTGACCAACTCCCTGCCTATATCCTGATCATCCTTTATGTTGATTAGATTTACAGTCTCTTCATTATTTGTGCAAAAATGCCAGTCTTAGACATTACAATTGTGAATCCCTGTTGCTTTGCTAAACCATTAAGCCATACTTATTTATGCAGGTAGAATTGCCCAAAGTAGAAGTAACATTGACATGAAACAATTTAGCAAATTTTTTTCCCCCCTTAGCTTCACATCTGCTCTGTACACAAAGTTAGACCAAGGGTGGATTTTTATCGGTTGATCATATTTTTATGGGGAAACGGCGAATCATGCCGTGCCGAGCTCAATTAGCTCCCCTTTCATATAATCAATTCCGAAAGACTTCGGATGAGTAGATATGTAGATGCAGTACATTCAGAAGATATATATATCGGTTTGAAGTGTAATTCATCATAAACTAGATCCAAATAATCATGTGATAATTCATGATGGTCCTATTATGTCAGTAATGATAAATGGAAGATCTCCTAATTATTGAAATCTGAAGCTCACATTTGTATGCTCCATCTTTGGAGACATAGTTTAGAGTTTTTAATTTACTCTTGGGAATCCATGCTTGAAAACCTAAAAAAAAAAATTATAGCTTTTTTGGGGGGGGGGGGGGGGAGTTGTAAATTGGCATCGAATATCATTTCCTAAGAGATTTTGTAGGCAAAGAGGCTGTTTTTAAGCTTTGAATTGAGAGTATTTTCAATTAAAGAAAATATCCCTTCCCTCAGATAGATGAAATGTGATAGTACCAGTTTGACATAAAATATCTCCTCACCATATTTGAGAGTTCCATTCCATGTTCAAAGCAGTGTGGTGTATTTACAACATGGTGCCGTCCAAATCTCTTGAAGGCCTTCCACCTTGCGGGACCTGTACACTTCAAAACATGCTGCTTGTTCAAATAACTTTTGCATCTAATGAAAGGCTGCTACTTTGTATAGTAGGGATTCTCAGCTAATTTTTCAACGAGGGCGAGAGAAAAACGTCAGTCGTAGCAAAAGGGGCCAGACAGAATCAAAATTTCACTGTGTCAAAATTGAGCAATGTGTAGGGTAGGCTCAGGAGGTGGCCCAGCGCCAGGCCTTAAGGGACCCCATCGTCTCGATTTGTGTAACATTGTGAGTGGAAATGCCACCCATTGAGAACCCATGCTGTATAGACAAACATACAAAAAATATATATACTTATAAGTTCAACATTTACACAGCTGATGTTTTCTATCAGAATTGGGACAGAAGTATAATTTTTATTTAATCGTCAACAACCTCTATATTCCTACCTTGTAATTATTTCTGAGCCTTTTCATTTTGTGAGCAATTTGCAGATAATAAGAAACAAACTGGAAAATGAACTTTTTTTAATTTTTATTAATATCACCAATCTACCAATTGGATACATTCTGTATTCCTTTCAAAATGTTCATCTTTTCTGTCGGTAGTAGACCATTGGGAGTTATTAAAGATTACATTTACATTAATACAACAGACTGAACTATAAGTCGCGTTCCGAAAAGATATCTTTTGTCGGTGTAAGTCTTGAAAGCTTTCTATATCTCTGAGACCAATATGATGATACTGTGTTGCTTTAATCCGTTAGCTGTATCCACACATTAGAACAAATCCTGCTCAGTTTATTGGAATATTCTGATCATTTTAGACGCCTCCCCTTGCCACATGAATGAACACGCCTCTGGCATACCTGATATAAGAATGCATGAATTAACTTCCAGATGTATTTAAAGTCATAAAATTTGCCAGCAGGAGAAAAGCTGCAGGTAACTGTTCATATATATGTATATATATATATATATATATATATATATATATATATAGTTTTACAAACACTGCGCAAAATGTGTGAAGCAGAAATTTGTTTCATATTCCAATTTGCAATGTTGACATTCACGGTGATGATATGGAAAATAGTCTGTTTTCTCAAATTGATATAAAAAATTGTTATTGTAAGAGGATACGTAGATAGGGAGTGTGGTAATAAGGCATATTGCATCATTAATGAGTTTGGGTATCAATAGTAAAATAACATTATCAATTATATATAGCACATTACTGACAATTTAGTTTGTGAATCATTAATGATCAAGGATTTCCAAGTGAGAAAAATTACATCACCATATCTGAGTCACTCCAGAAACTTTGCTCGATCCTTGCAAACTATTTGTATTGGTTTTTTCTTGCCAAGTATGGTTAAATCAGTAGTTTTCAGGCGTATCAATTCATTCAATAACAATTGTGGAAATGTTTGTTTCATGGCAAAAGATGTCAAACAACCTAGCAAGTTGCAGTAACACCTTCAACACTACATGCAAGGAACTTTACCTATTTGCCGAATTATTGAGTCATTTTAGGGTGGCAAAATTTGAGGAAATATGGATTTACTTCGCTCCTCGCTTACCTGTCTCCTCACAACCTTAGCACCTCATTCTACCGTGCCTATAAAGTCCTGGTAAATAAATAACACTGTGCGCCCTCTATGACCGGACCCACCTTCCGGTCCCTCCTCCTTTTTCATTCTACCATTCCAAGTGCCTACACGCATATTTTTCTTGTGGATAGTTTCCTTGGAAAATTGTCTTGGTTTTCTTCGACGATCGCCGGAAGTTTTTTAGCTTCGGATCTTTAGAAGTTTAACAGTCTTTTCCTGACCGATAAGTATCCTTTTTGTCAAAAAGGGAGGGTTTTGGGGACTGTTTTCGTAGTGCGTTTCCTCCTCGGGTTGGTTTGCGGCGGGGTTAGCAGTTCCGCGAAACTGCCTAGGTTCCCGCCCTATTCCTCCCCACGTTTCAGCTTGCATTTTCTTGTTAGGCCACCCCGTAGCGTTACCTTGTTTACCGTTGCTAGGTTACGCTACGCTCCACCTAAGCAAGGAACTTTACCTATTTGCCGAATTATTGAGTCATTTTAGGGTGGCAAAATTTGAGGAAATATGGGTCAGCTTTAAATGTCATATCAACTGTGGTATAGAATACCTAATGACAGTCAGTACTGCCTGAAATTTTAGCATGCTCAAATTTGCTTAGACTTATCAAAACCTAAAATTCCTTGAGATTTTGAGACTCAAACTTATTGCTCAGATATTGATAGTCCTGAGTTTAATTTATACACAACAAAATGTATTAGTAACATGAAAATTTGTAGGTTTTTTTTCAGTCCGAACAGCAAATTTGGTTGCCCCCCAAAATGTAGTAAAATAAAGACCAATATGTACATTGTAGGAGAGCTGTGTTGGTTAGTTAATAGAATACCAATGTTGTGGAAGATACCAATTTACCATTATACCTTTTTGTGTTTTTTTTTACTTAAAATGCAATCCGAATTTGATGAAACAACTGGTCGTCCACCAGAAAACCTCCACAGATTTTGTCTGTATAGTCTCCAATGACCAGAATACCATTTACAATTTACCCCGCCTTTAATGACCTATTAACATGTAAGTTCTACTTATGCTGAAACCCCAAAAGGTCACTGTCAGGTCAACTGTTCCTATGGCCCGCTTCCTCCACCTCTTACCCTACTGTACTATTGGCCCATTCTCACCACCTGTAATGCTGTACACTGCCTCTAAATCCACACTCTGAGCATACAATTGCAGCAGTGATAAATGATGGGTTTACATAGGCACAATGTCATAACACATAAGGAATTGTTTACTAAGAATGAGTGTTGTACGGTGGTTATTCATAGTATATTACACCTGGTGCTGTTAGGAGGTAGTTACAGGGTGTCATAGGGTCATCTGGCTTCTCTTCCCACCCCTGACATGATTTAGGAATTACCTATTGACTAAAGGTGATATTCATTGTTTTGGCCCTCAGACAAGGTAAAGAAAGATTATGGGCTGAGGGTAGGGAAGGGGAGGGGGGGTGACACTTCTAAACAGGGCATTTGACAGAAACAAAAGTCCCAGTTCAATTTTAAAACCTGCTTGCAGAAAAGAAACTTAATATAAAATAACTTTTCAAGAAAAGATGAGTTTGATACTATAGCAAGTGCATGTTTGAAAATTAAAAATTTCCATTTTGATTTAATTTTGAAAAACACATTTTCTGTTTTTCCCTTTTAAATTTAATTTTTGTGACATTCTGCATTGTCATTGAGTCTAATCTGTCGTGTTTTGCTAAATTCTTTGTGTTGTGGCTGTTTTTGACATTGTTGGCTCATAGGGTCACCAAAATGCCTCAATCGTTAGCAGTTTTAAACTTATTACTAAAAGAGTTCATAAGGACATTCCTGGAAGTGTTGACCCTTTCAAAAGTCACTCCCAGACAAGGAGACAAATTATATTAGGCAATTAAAAATGGCTCTGTGAGAGGTAACACTTTTTAAAGGGTGACAACAAACTGTTTTTTTTTCAATTGTGAACAGTAAAGTGACCATCCATTGTTTTCGTAGCATATTTGGGGGTAAGACTTGATGACCTCCAAGAGGCTACCTACCGCCTGTATTTTGCATTAAGCCTTTCCAAGTTGATCATGAAAGCCTCATTAGATGCGACGACGACGACGTGCGTTCCTCTCGGCTTTTACAGAATAAGCCGATCCAGTGTTTGGTGAACCGCGCGATATTATTTAGCCACCAGTAGAGGTTTGTCTGTTTTAGCTTTTACAGCTTTAATAAACAGATCTTCTAAAAAGGTGCCACCTGAATTAATCAAATAGTGTTCAGTTTCAAGAACTGAAGGGTTGGGGAAAAGAAGAAAAAGAAGAAAAAAGAGTAATATAAAATGCTTGGCTGGTCTGTCACTTGCGACGACGGATGTGCATCCAAGCAGAGTGGCTGCGTTTGTCGCTGTCAGTACGAACAGATGTCTCGGTAGATATTAAAACTGAAACATTTACAAGATGATCAGAATGAACGTCGCCTAACTCTGGCCACTTTTTCTTTTCGAAGGAATTATAGCGTTTGGAACGATGCGATTACTCCATATTTGTATCAGACTCGTAGTTCCATACTCAACCATCAAAGGAAAGTTTTAAAGGAAAGTTTAAAAAAATTAATAACAAAAATATTAAAAATAACAACAAGGGGAAAACACTAGAAACTACTTTTAAGGAGACTCTGGCCAGAAACTACTTTTAAGGAGACACTGGCCTAATTTGTTATACCTTCTGTACTCTATTATTTCCTTGTAAACCACGCACCCAATCCAGGTTCCATTTGACGGTTTTACATCGTATAAAAATGTGTGCATTCGTTTCGTGTCAAACACTAGTTGGGATAATCGAAGTGGTCCGCTACGTAAAAAAGGCATTGGTACTTTTAAAGCATGATTTATCTTAAAGTTTCAGGGCACTGGTGTAGAATGAAATATACCAGGTAACAATTTATTAGAATCATATTGAAGTCAAAACTTTGTTTTAGTTAATTTACTGAATCAGTTGAAAGAAAAGTCCAGAGGATGTTCATATATTAGTGGTAGATAACTCTAAGAAACTCTAGTGTTACCTTGCTCAACCGATAAAAAAGAAGTTTAAACACCTGAAAAATGTTTGTTGGAACTTGTGGTAAGTTTCAGATAGGGTTTTCTCTCAATCCGTAAATCAGATATACTCTGGTGAAGTCTTGTTTTGTATTTTGGCATTTAAGAAGAAAAGAAAAAACTCGCAAAAATAAACAGAGCTTGCACTGGTTTATGACTTTTAGTACTCTTATGTCTGGGGAATTAGGAGACTTTGCAAACTAAATCTCAAAGTTAATGAGCATTTAAATTGAGGGAGATATTGTGGAGTTCAAAGTTAAGCCTTTGGGATTTACATAAGGCCATGTAAGCATTGTGGACTTGTGTACATGTACTTCAGAGTCTTCAATTTCAAGTGGTGGTGGGTATTTGCTAAGGGTGTTATGACTAAAGGGTTCCTTCTTGTGACGGTTCAGTTTATTGTAGTATTCATTTAAAGCAGAAGCGATTTAATGGTTGTCCCATCTTAAATGGGCCTTGAAAATGAGTAAAGAAAAAAATGTAACATAAGTTAAAACTTTGACTAGATGACCATTTCGAACAATTTCAACCAAATGTGTAAGCATCATGTCATTAACTGTGTAGCTTCCCTTACATACAACATAACATGCTGGCTGCTTGATGAGGGTAGTTTATCTCTCTAATACTGATTACTTGTATTAGAACTGTGTTCATGTGTAGGTGCAGACCTAATTTTAGTTTTCTTCCAAACAATTGATAGTCCTTTATGTGGGTGACCCTTTTTTTTTTTAATGCATCGCAATATTTAAAATTCTCCCGCACACAATTAAAGTTGCCAGAAATACTTTTGTAATAATGGAAAACATTTTTGTAACAGAGCTTCCCTATATGTGCAACTTTAATAGATTTTACCTGGGGTGCATTTTTGTATTGGCATTTAATGTAATAAACCTACATAACAACACTCACTATAAAACTTTCTCTAAAATTATGTACAACTTTCAATAGAGCTGGCTTTATCGATCGTTTGAAGAGATCGTAATTGAAGTGCTTTTGCTGACAAGTTTACCTCTTTCAGTAAATTTGTACAGGAAAGGCAATATTTGTTGGTTTTAGGCTTTTTTTTTTTTTGACCTGCTTTTAGGTCAAGTATGTTTGAAAATAGATAACAGCCCTTTCTCATCAACTTCCATTTTCCTAGCTGGTAGTCTCATTTTTTTTTTTTACTTTAAAGATAATTAATTTCCTTCCTTTTTTGTGTATTTTTTTTTTGACCTCCCATACTTCAGAATGAGTGTTTCCTTTCTTTTTTTTTTGTAACCAAAGTCCAAATGAAAATGTAAACTTTCAGAGCATCGTAGAGTTAGATTAGTTTAGGTAGCGTTTGAATGGTGCAGTGAACTTCAGTATTACAGTGAATTTCAGTTTCCTCTTACATTGCTTCTATTAAGCAAACAAGCAACTACAAAGAAAAAGGAAAAAGAAAGCTGTGAATTTCTGTATTACAGTGAATTTCAGTTTCCTATTACAGTGATTCTTAGCAAACAAGCAACTACAAATAAAAAAAACCAAAACATTATTTTAATTAATTAATTATGAACACCTTTCAGTTACTGTTTACATACGTGTGATAACAAATTTGCAAAGTGTCGGGGGACAAAAATTGAAATTGAAAAATATGAAAATATAGAAGCACTGAAACCACCTTGCTTACCTGTCTCCTCACCACCTTATCACTTATAGCTAAGATAACCTTATCACTTTAGCTCTATCATCTCTTCAATGACACTGTTAATGCCTGCAGAGGGAATAAATTTATTCTTTTTAATTTTGTCTCGTATAAAATACTACATGGTTTCTATGATAAAAAAAACTGCTATGTATATTTATATACTTTCTTTGCACCTGTATATATATAGCAATTTGCCCATTTTGCTATAGTGTTTTGTGTTGTGATGTTATAGCTATATTTGTGACTTTTATTCTGGTCAGTGAATTTGTTTTATAGCTGCCCATTTGGGTATCTGTCCAGGGAATAATTTAATTTAATTTCATATTCTGTGGAGCAGTTTGGAAGTCTGTGAATTTTGTCTGTTAATTCTGTCTCAAATAATAAAGTAATTATGATCCCTATGTAAACCCGCTATACAATCTTTGCATGATAAAGCAGTATGCTAATTAGTGTATAGCATTTTAGTGTTGCGATGAAGTGCTGATCAATCATTCCTTTACTGCAAATCTGGAAAAACATGTGATAATGAAAAATCCATCCGTCATAAATTATGCGGAATGCATTTCGACAAAGCTATTTACTGTGCAATAAAGAGAAATAAATCAACGATACATAAAGAATGCAAGAAAGAAGGCAAGAAAGAAGGCAAGAAAGAAATAAATAAAAAACAAAAACATGGAAGAAAACAGATAAAAAGAAAAGGGAAAAGTGCTAACCAAACGAAACGAGGTTCATGTCACTTGAAGGAGGACAGAATCATATGCCGATAAATGACAGTTCGTTGCAAATCATTTTGAGTAGCGGCTCGGTCTTGTCATTCCTGAAGATGCTTTTAGTGCCGTTCGTCTGTCTATAGATAACGTCAAGATCGAGATGGCTGCTCTTTCTCTAGCCCCGTCTCTTAATCTGATGAAGTTCCTCCTCTCTGTTAGCTGCGAGGTGTCGTGCAATCCACGTCCGTAAGCCGGCTGACCTAGATCTTATCCTACATTGCTTAAATCAACATTGTCATAGCTTTTTCTGCCCGTTGTCGATAATGGCTAATTCAGTGTTGGATGGACTATGGAAGGCTCTGGGGATTGGCGTTGGATTTGTAGAAGAGAAAAGCACACAGAGAGACAGCTGGAAGTGAAGTGTCTATTAGTCTTTCAAACTAGAATCAGTAAAATATATTGTGAATTTGCGATCATTATCGGCAGAACCGGTTTTAGAAATCAGCATAATATTGGGTAACTTTGGATTCTCTGTCCAAAGCATAAAACTGTGTTTTTTAACAAATCTTTTTTGTGGAAGTGTTAGTTTAGGTATCAGATTATACTCTTAACTTACAGAGTAGTATGTTTAGATTTGAAAAGTAATGAGATGATATATATGCTTAAAAATGAGAATGTAATAGAGAAGATGTCACTTTAAATACTCCCGGTTTCAGTGAATGGCCAAATTTGCGGTCTAATAAAACTGATGTAAAGTTGGCAGGGGTAACAGTGACTTTCAAATAATCTGTTCAGATATATATATATATATATATATATATATATATATATATATATATATATATATATATATATATATATATATATAAATACATTCAAATGAAGTATGAGAGCATGACCTAGCTAACCAACCTCTTTGTTTATTAGTCTCACTTTAAAGTTAAGTTTTTGGCACTTTCAAAGAGACAAACTTAAGTATGAGTCGGTATTAGTGGTTCTGGTTTTAACAGATCATTTGAATTTTTTTCTTTCTTCTGTGTAGCAGAAATCATGACAGCATGCAAATTTAAAAACTTGTATCTGACATGAATTACAAGCCATATCCATATATAGTCATACCAGGGTGGTGGGAGAATTAAAGACTGCTAAAAATAGGTCGTGTGGTTTGGAGTTGTTTTCTGGAGTAATCAGACATTTTTGCAAACCGTTGTACATTTTGATGATCTCGCATTGTTCATTGTATACCATTTGTATACCAATACCATTGTATACCAATACATTTATATTATTAGCCTATAGTTATATTTTCACTCTCTTTATTATTCACACTGTATGGTATATCTTTTGTAGGAAGTAATACATATTGAATGACATTGTGTCAGTTCTATTCAGATGTGGAGATTGGGGTCAGGTTTGTTAGAGTGGTAAATTATGGTATAAGGAAACGATGCCATAATCTGCAGACGTTACTAACATTTATAAATGCTCACACAACGATATTATTATTAGGGGTTATTTTTACTGCTACAGTATGCCCTTTCACTTCTGTTTTTGTTTTTAGATTTTTTAACTTTTATACTGGTCAGTGAATTTATTTTATAGTTGCATATTTGGGTAATAATTTAGTGTTCTTAGTTTGTGAAGCAGTTTTGAAGTCTATTGTCTCTGAATTCTGTCTCTTATATTAAAGTATTATGATTCCTATGTTACCTGCTATACATCTTTGCAATATGCCCCCCACTTTTTTTCCAAAATAGCAAATGTGCCCTACTGGCCAATAAGATGTGCCCCTTTGATGAAGAACTCTCTTTTGGATATTTTAAGCTTTTGTTAATTTTAATATTTTATTTGAATTATTCACATGCACCATAATAGTATTGATAGCATACTAACACATCATATATATTTAAGTGATATGGCCGGTGTGTATCGGTTTATAGCATACCAAGTGGTGGTTTTGAAATGAGAAAGCGCCCCTCTGATGTTTTACCCCACCCCCCACTTTTTGGAAGCTTCCTACCCCCCTGGCTCAGAGTGTGTAGTATTTTGGATAAATTATTCACTGTGGTCAGTTGCCTGTATTATTCCGCTTCACTCTTTACCCAACCGTCCAGTCTTCTTAGCACTATTAAGTTAGGTATATGAAACAGTGCATAAATACACTGTTTCATTTACCTAACTTATTAATAAATTGGTAAAGTCTTATCACTGTGCCCGCCGATCTCACATTAACCTGCCGTATTCGTTCAAACTGGAACGTCCCCTTGGTTTTGTAACTTGCTGTTTCGATCAAATTTTGTTGACGACATAATCTTAATGTTTTAGAATAAGGAATATCTTTCCTGGTTACTAGGTCATGAGACAGTAGACCTGGAGGGAAATTGAACTCGCAAGTACTTGACGAGTGTGTTCAGCTATGAAAAGATAGTTTTTGTGAACTGTTTCAGGAAATACTATTCAGTTTGACGAGAACCCTTGTTTAACAAAATGGTGACAATTTTTAGTTATTTCTGTCAGAACTTCATGATTATTTGAATCGAAACTGTGTGCAGTAATGTAAAAATTGTCCAAATGTAGACAATAATGCCGTCAATGGTCATGCTTGTAACTGGGTCTTCTAAAACACAGGTTTCATATTCTTAAACATTGCATTTGTGACTGTTATAACAATCTCATTTGAAAAGTTTTGGGTTTTAAATCGTAGCCCATAATGTTCACAAATATAGTCATAAATCCTGTCAATGTTTGATAAATAACTAGTATAATTATGACACACCATCAACAGCTAACAGGCTAATTAGCGTAAATATAGAGCCCGCCGAGAATGTCGTGGAACACCCACAGAGAAGGGCAAACACATAGGGAGGTATGTACCTTAAAGAACATATATGTACTTGTGAATAACACCATGCACCACCAGGCTCCCGGGAGCAACTACATACAGATGCCATTGTAACCCATGTGACATTGCTTGATAGGCTCTGTAGTGAAGTATAGTCAATGCACTGTACAGCCTGCATATACATGTACATGTATGCATGTGCTGTACTCTTGTTTAGTGTGCTGAATGTATACAAGGTGTTATGCCACAAGAGTACTTTGACCCCTGTAGTTTCTGTTGTCTCTCAAGACCAGATGGGGAAAAACCACAAAGGTAATCTGATTGCTTATTAATTTGAAGCTAGCATTTCTGCATACTGCCCTCTTTATAGTCTATCCAGCTGGCTAGGAGAACCAGTACTGTGTTGTGTGTTGTTGGTTATGATTGCACAGGGGGATGGTAATGATGATGATACATAGATTAAAATTCTGTCATAGCCCCACCAACTGGGCTGTGGAAGTGGGTTGGCTCCAGGAGTATCTTTCAATGTCATCTTGGCTATAGTTATCACTGTTACTCTTCTGTGAAGATATATGTTACATATACATAGTGGTCAAAGGTCATCAGTATGGCCTCCGAATATGCTAGAAAGTCCATTAATGGTCACTTTTCCTGAGACTTGATCAAGCAGTTTTCTACTATTATTCTTCTCATCACGAATATTGTCAATACTTCTATGTCAACAGGAACCGTACCTGATTCCTTTAAGGTTGCTCATGTGACTCCTGTACTTAAAAAGACCAGCTTAGATAGAAACTGTTTAAAAAATTATCGCCCTATTTCGAACTTGAGTTTCGTTTCAAAGGTTTTGGAAAAGACAGTTTTATCTCGCTTAATGGATTATCTTACACAGGAGAATCTTCTCGAACCATACCAGTCAGCTTATAAGTCTGGTCACAGTACGGAAACTGCCCTCAATGCAGTTCATAATTTCATTACATCCAAGCTTGATGAAGACTGCTTTGTCCTTTTAGTTCTTTTAGACTTATCATCAGCTTTTGATACAGTTAATCATTCCATTTTGTTAGAAAGACTGCAGTCAAAGTATCGATTAGGTGGTACTGTTCTATCCTGGTTCAATTCTTACATTACTGAGCGTTATCAACAGGTGAAAATTGAAGATGTTCTCTCGTCTCCTCGTCCATTAGTTACTGGTGTTCCACAGGGCTCTGTACTTGGACCTGTTCTTTTTTCTTTATATCTTGCGGAGTTGAGTGGTATTATTCGGCACCATGGTGTTCATTTCCATCATTATGCGGATGATACTCAATTACTTCTTGCTTTCGATAAGGATGATGTGCCAAATGCTTTTCATAAAATGGAAACCTGTATAAGTGCTGTAAACACTTGGCTTACAACTAATCAGTTGAAACTAAACTGTGATAAAACAGAGCTTATTGTTTTTCGATCACGTTTCTCTGAAGTTACACCTAATTTTCCACCACTTACTGTTGGTAAAGACTCTATTAATATCTCCTCAACTGTTAGAAACCTTGGTGCATATTTTGACCAGACCATGTCATTTGAAAATCACGTTACTAATCTCTGTCGTTCTGCAAATTGGCAACTTAGGAAAATCAGTTTGATGAGGAATTACCTCGATAATAAGACTTGCGAGATACTGGTCCATGCGTTTGTGACATCAAAGCTTGATTTTCTTAATTCACTTTTATTTGGCCTTCCTGATTCGACCATCAAGAAACTCCAAAAGATCCAAAACACCGCTGCCCGTATTGTGAAAAGGAAAGGAAGAAAGTGCCGCACCACCCCACTTCTGAAGGAACTTCATTGGCTACCTATCAGCTACAGAATCCAGTATAAAATACTTCTTCTCACCTTCTGTGCTCATCATCTTGAACGGCCTGTGTACCTGTCACAACTTCTCTTGCCATATACTCCAACTCGCACACTTCGTTCCTCCAACAAACTGTTTTTAACTGTTCCAAAACCACGATTGAAGAACTATGGTTACAGAAGCTTCCAATACTCTGGGTCTTATCTCTGGAACAAGTTACCAGATCACATTCGTACATGCTATAAACTTTCTACTTTCAAAAGTCTACTTAAGACCCATTTTTTCACTTGTTCTTTTGTAAATTAATTTACTTTCTTTGTAAAGCGCTTTGAGCAGTAACTTTTGTTTACTGATTTGGCGCTATATAAGTCTCATTTATTATTATTATTATTAAACAGTTTTCTGCTAACTTTCAAGCAGGTAATTGTCTGAATGGAACAATCCCCAATGTCTGGGTATACTGGATACTGGATAGTAAAAACCTCCAGAAAAGAACTTTTGACAACCAACCATTAGACATTTATGATTGTTAGGCTGAAAGAAGATGATATGTTTACATTTTAAGGCAATGCATCACAAATCTGCCATTCATCAGCCTCGCCCGCCACCCTCTCCACCACTCTCCCACGAAACCTAACTACCCCTGTCCCTCACCATCACCCTAACCAACCCCCTTACTCTGATCAATCCTCTGATCAAAGTATGACATCAGATTATTACACATCTCAATTCTGGAAATGCTATCCCTATTTAACTTAAGGCCCTATACAGCTAGTGAAATTATATCTAATAGATTCTTCATACAATATGACTTTGTGGTAAAAGGTCAGTTTTTTATATTTTTTTCATAAAAAGATGTTATAAATAGAGAAGATTAGCACCGGTAGTAGAATAAACTCAATTATCCCATCTTGGTTTTCTCTTTGCAAAAAAATAAACAAGAAGAAAAAGAAAAAGCTCTTCAATTTCTCTGACATTAAATTTATCCAGGTGAGAAATATGAACTTGGCAAAGAAAGGTGTTTGGAATGGGTGATGATCGGATATGTTAAAAAAATTGATGAATAGATTGAGCAAAAAACAATATTGTTGCTCCTTCAGTGAACAGATCTAGGCAGAATGATTTTGGCCAGCTCCCTAAATAAATCTCATTTACTGAGCAGCTGTGGCGAGTGTTATCGTCGGTAATTAGACTTGATTAAATAGTCACCCCCGAAGCAAGGTGTCCCGCGGCAATGAGGGAGCTGTTCGGTCTTTACCGGAGATAAAAATGCACCTGCAGCTATTCTAAACAAGTTCTTGTGTATCGACCTTTTGGTAAATGTTTTCACTGTGTTTCGTAGAATCCATGAAAGAAAAAATCCTTCTTGTATGTTGGTTGAACATAGTCCAGGTTTTAATTGAAATGAAGAAAGATATAGATTAATTTCTGAGAATTTTGGGAGAAAAAATTTATTTGATATGTAATATTCTTATAATTTATATATAATTTATTAATATTGCTTGTAATTTCCCATTTGGGATGAAATAAAGTTTTACTTACTTACTTATATGAAGGTGAAACAGTACTGAAGAAAATGTCAAGATGGTAAAAATTGAAATTTAATTGAATTTATAAATGAATTTATAAATTTGTAGAGATTAATTTAGTTGAAGGATGGTATTAAGGCAGCATTTGTAGTCTTGGTGTGTTATAGCCCAAAAAAACCTGAAAGATTTGAACTGACCTCTGTTTCCCTAGGAATTAAACTATACATTCATCCACCAAAAAAAGAGAAGAAATATCGAACCAAAGAAATATAATCAATAAATGATTATTAAAATAGTCAAGCAGATATGGTACAACAAATATGATGTTTATACTTGATCAAATCTTCTGTCCTTTGTATGAGGGAACATAAAACCTAACTCAGATCTATCAAAATAGACCATGTTTGGATTTTTTGCTCTTCCTCAATTATCAAAAAATTTATCCAATAATATTGCTGAATAAAGTCTGGTTAGGAATTAAGAGTGTTAAATTTGTATTAACCTATAACATTACATAGTACCAACATACCCAAAATTAAATATCTTTTCAATTAATCTTGAAGTGATTACATAATTTAGATTTGCTTTATCACTTACTTGTCCCCTTACCACTATTGCACTCTGTACACTTGTCTAGAGTGACCTGGTAACCTAGATGAACTCTTGACCTGCCACTGTGACGGCCCAGCTCCGGTCAACCTACCCCATGAACCTACTGTACCTCCCGAAGTGTCTCTGTTGTTTGTTGTACAGACCTTTTTCTAGAAGTGATATATAATTTATAAATTGTGTCGCTCTAGCGTGACATGTTGTTTTGCCAATTGACTCCTCTCTTTTTGATGATGTCACAGATCAATGTCACAAAATTATCATCAGAACTGTGAAATAAAATAAATTACATAATTTTTGCATAGTTAATATACAGGTCTGTTAGAAGGTAATATTTAGAACTGTATGTTTTGTAAAAATTGCTGCAGACATCAAATGCTCGGATTCTTCTGCCGAAAAAAATAAAACATGGTTCAGCACAGCTTTTGAGCCCAAAGGAAACATGTTTTTGTTTTTTACTTCACTCTTATATTTCTCTCCATGAAAGCATCTCTTCGGTGTTTCTCAAGTATTTATTATAATTGCTCTGTTGATACGCACAGTAATTCCGTAATGCCCTTCGTTACAGTTCATCAGAACGGTGGAATTCCATATCAACAAGCAGCAGCAGCAGAAATGCTTGTGACAAGTTATAAAGATGAGATGTAACTTTATAGCTTCAGTTTTCCCTTTGATATGTGGAAATTTAATCTATTTGCTCATGTAAGAGCATGCCATTTTCAAAAATTGCTTCCAAACTGTTGAGAGTACTTGGTCGAAAAAATCTCACCGAGTGCAGCTTTCGTACCATCGACACATAAAAGTACGCTCGCATATCGACAGCAGTAAATTTCAGGTGTCACCGCCTCGTGACACATATTTTGAATTTTTCACGTCTGTTAATAATTGGACCAACCCCCCCAAATCATCGTAACACATTTTGTACGGTACCGTTTCTAGTATGCGTCTCTTCGAAATTGGAGAACATTTATAGTCTTTTGTCGTTGATCAGGTATGTGATGCAGAACTTTGCACATTTATCAAGCAATTTACACATTTACGTCAAAGTTTTGATGGACAAAGTCGTCAGATAATCTAATAAATTTAAGTCGTTTGTCAATTATGCAATGCAGCTGAATGCATTCTATTAACGAGGGACGATTGATTTTTAGCACGTCATGCCAGATCATTATTCTTTTGAGCTTTTATATTAATATAGAAAGCAAATTGACTTGTCAGTTCAATACAAGGTTGCCAATACATAACATAAGGTGACAAAAGCAGGTAGAAAAAAAAAAGGGGCAATTTTTTTTTATTATATTATGTTGTAGTAAGTGAAATAGCTTGCAGAGACATGAACAGAGATATGTAGAAAATATTTTGCATTCTGTTTAGGAACTGTTGCTATACAAATGGTACAGTATATTTCTTTGACTTAACTTAGAAAGTTGGAAATATTAATTTTCTTGGAAACGTATTAAATTGTCATCATCAATTGTCTTAAAGGGAGCCAGGTAAGTTTGTAGACCTAATATTAATTGTTAGGTATGCTTAAATGCAATGTATAATTTTTTTCTTTTCTTACAAGTGTACATTGTTTCCATGATTTATCACATTATATGTCTAACTGCATCTTGGTGTAGTGTTTCAGTTTGGCTGCGTGTTACAATTCAGATCAGATCCAGTACTCATCAATCGATTGTGAACTGCTGCGCGATTAAATTAGACCCTGTGCTTCGGTATTAGACCCCACATTTGTGATCACCATACAGAACTTAGGGCGGAGGGGGTGGGGTGAAGGGTGTTTTTATATCATAGGATTAGGTGCGTAACCATTAGCAATGTGATGTACTTAACACCGCTCCGGGGTTAACTTGGAGATGAACTTATATGTTACAAATCGTACACAGTGCTTGGGGTCTAATGTAAATACACACACCATTCGAATAAGGGGTTAATCAACTGTGTAGCGTGTGTTACTCACAGGATTAATGCACGATCGGGGAATAATGCAAGCGATGCACGAGGGCGGAGCCCGAGTGCATCCAGCGATAGCATTAACACCCGGAGTGCATTAATCATGTGAGTAACGCACGCTAGACCTTTGATTAACCCCCGTTCATTCATACACTACCATTTGTGTGGGGGAAAAATCATAAAACAAAACATTTTTGGTTACATATAACCAAAGATTTATTAAAGTGATGCCCCGAAATTTTACCGTGCGTTACTAACAGGATTAACCACAGTCAGCTGACCTGAATGGACCAATAGGATTTAGGAATCTTTACTAAGTATGAATGAACAGTAGTTTAATTGCAACACTTGGTAACATATTCACACAGTGTCATAGGCACATAGCCACACAGGTATATCTTTGTTTATTGTAGGGCTGCAGGATGAGGTCATGATATTTACTGTTCTGGCCCGATGAATAGACCATTTTACAATCTGACTGCTGCCTCTCCTCTATTCCTCTATGGCCAAAATCTCTTCCCCACCTCCATGTGACACCAAGCCCCTTCTATCCCCCCCCCAACCCACTGTTTAATATCAAACACCTCCACACGTATGCATATTTTAGATTGTTTTCATATATACTCTTGTGAAAATACAGCCCAAACTACGTAGCTCGTCAGAATCTATTGTACTATTACTAATTATATATGATATATTTCAAATATAAGCTATGACTTTAATTGTGTATAATTAATGTACAATATGTGCAGCAATTCAAAGTGCCACCATGTGAGTGACCTTAAAAACAGGTTCCTGCTTCCAAACATTACCCATTGATGGTATATATCATACATTGTTTGTCTGACCTGATACAGGTTTGCTGTAAGTGCTAAATATTATGTATGTAATGTTATATTGACTCCTACATCGTACCATGTATGCATCATCCCACACTCCAAGTACTGTATTTTCAATAATATATTGTAATAGAGTGTTTCATACCTGTAACTTTGAAATATGATATTCTCCTACCCTCACCATGCCCTAATCTTCATGGCCTGCGCCACTAATTTCTCTCACGCTCTCTGTATCTCCAGGGCTGTCTTTCGTAATACTGTCTGAACAGTGCAACATGTACACATATGTAAACAGTAGATTTAATATACAGATCATAGTAATCGAAGAAGTGTATTCCTAACAACCAAATAATCAGTCAACAGGTAAAACAAGGGATTAAATTTGTTTGCATCATCAGGGCAGGAGATACTCTCTAGTACAGTAAGTGTGCATGTTGGGTTTGTATGGTCAGAGTGGGTTGTATCTCTATAGGAAGTTTGAGAAACTATATGTACAGAGAAGGCAATACATGTTTACATTAGATCAAATACAGATCATAGTAATCGAAGCAGTGTGTTCCTAACAACCAAACAATCTAACGACAGGTAAAACAGGATTAAAATTTAATTGTTTGAGAGATTTCTTCTTCAGCCTGTAGGAGATACAGGAATTATAAGAAACTTTAGAGAAGGTATCATCCTAAATTATAAATGCTTGATATATATATATATATTTTTTTTTGGGTGGGGGGGTTCTTTTTGATTGCCTGCATCTTTGTTAACATTTTAAAGATTTTTCCCAGATGTGGAAGAATATTGTTTCATTCTCTTATATATTTGATAAGTTTCTATATATTCTATTGTGTTCTATACTGTAGCTATGTTAGACTATTATAGTAACAGCTGTTTGTCCCTATGTAATATACATTAGCACACTTAATTAATATTACACTGTGTAGATCTTCATACATATATGTGGTTGTAGACAATATGCTCGGGCATGATTTCCTTCATGATTCATATATAGGCATCGATATTAGTCATAAACTCAATTCACATCTGCCAATATTGCAATAAAAGGAGCATCACATTAAATTCTTGGAATGCAAACTTTTCTGTTCGTGCATGACCAATCAGTTTTTTGTAGTTATTAATTGTTAAGCTGACTTGTACCAAGTGTATCATGTACCTTTAAAGCAACCAGGGTGTATTTGGGAGGTATTGCCTCATGCCATTCAAATACATAGCTACATGGTGTCGCATTTGGTGTCATAATTAACAGAGGATTTACTTCTTAGAAAGTTTGGGCTCCTTTAAGAATATATTTAGTATCAACACAAACTAAATGCATTAAGGCTATACCTTATTAATTTATTGGTCTTGTACCAAACTGAAAAAAACCCAATCAGTCCTGCTCTTGTGTACATTGGATAATTGATGCAAGCAAGCAACTATCTATTTTAGTTCGGCATTTCCATCATACTGACCTACCGTGGTGTCACTTAGCAAGGCTCCTAAAGTGATCCATTTCGCTTTATACTCTCTTACCAGTGCCCAATCCGATAGAAAATAATTGTTGAAATATTGCGTGAGGTCACGGAGGGGTTAATTCATCCAGGTCGGCATCAGTCGGGGAGAGAATCAGGCCGTATGGCTTCAGATGTACCAGGTATAAAATGGCCTTGTCCTTCTTCTTAACTGGTTTACCTTGGCATCCCTCTAATAACTTTTGACAACTGTTTCGTAGCCCATAAAACTTCTGATTGATGGTCAAAGATGACTTTGTGTCGTTATCTGTCCCAGTTTCACATTCCAAGGACAGCTCTGTTCCCATCAACTTCTAGATATCTCTCAACGGCGATTTATCTTACCAAGATCCACGGGTGTAAGCAAACCCTGTCAGGACGATGCCAACTCTGTACACACCTAACACGGTTATCAATTCTTCGTCCTGTTGCTTGGTTTCAGCGTTTATGCGGAAGTGACCTGAGCTTCATA
Source organism: Apostichopus japonicus (assembly GCF_037975245.1). Classification (NCBI taxonomy): domain Eukaryota; kingdom Metazoa; phylum Echinodermata; class Holothuroidea; order Aspidochirotida; family Stichopodidae; genus Apostichopus; species Apostichopus japonicus. Next base: position 12,861,529 of record NC_092572.1, read on the forward strand.
ATTAGCTAGCTGAGAGAGGTTTCCATAAATTGTGATCTGGCTTAAAAAATACAGAAAACAGATCACCATGTTAATTGTTGATCATGTACAAGGATATTTAAGTTTAATTCACAGGGTATATTAACGTGAAATTATGAAAATCAAATTAAAATTAAAGGCATTGAAGAATCGCACCAAACTGCATGCAGCCATCTGAAAAAGTTAACTTTCTGTTTCTTGCAAGTGACGTTTTGTTCTTGTCGCTACAAAATGCAGACAGTAATGAAACGTGATACCTTGTTATCTTTAGCTGGACCTGAGATGTCCATCGCTACTGTGCTGTGGGTATTGACCGCAGTTGTATGTACTGACTGTACACTAGTGTTTAATTACCGACGGTAGCAAGCTGTGTGTGTGTAATTTCTGGGATCCATGGTGGTGTCTAACACTTCTGTTACACCTCATTAGAAGCTAGGTCAGATTACCGGCATTAGACGTTCTTTATGCACGAGTCTTCATACCCTTTAAGGTCGTTCAAAACCCAACAACTTCACTACAACACTTTTACTTACTTGATTCCTCTCCTGTTTTGTATACCTTTGCCGATCTGCCCTAGCTTTATAAGAACTGCTAACATTCTTGCAATGCGCTGCCAATGACTCTGTCGGTGTATTGTATGTTGTATGAGTACTGGTTCTGTGAAAGTGCAGTACTTCTGTTGGTTAGGCTAGCCTAGTGTTATGTGCCTGTGTGTGTGGAAGTCAATAAGTTTTGGGGTATCTGAAAAAAATAAATATATGTTTCAAGCAATGGCAGGTGGTTAATATTTTGTATGTTACAGTATGTTTAATTCATTCCTTTCATGTGCGCAGTCATTAAGTATTAATGAACAGTGCCTTCTGCTGAGTAACTTTTGACCCATCTGTATCGCAGCTAGGGTAATACCATTGTGATCATTGCAATTTGCCATTTACAAAGTTTACATCCTTGACTTTTTTAATAGACATTGTTGCAAAACTTTGACAATGAAAGAAGATTTTGTGCGTAAAATATATACACAGTTTACATGAGGAACTGAAGGCATGAAAGACAATATTCCTGTTTAAAATACTGCTATATATATACTGGTGTGTGAAACTTGACAAGTATGTGTGAAGTGGCCACAATTACAACCTTCGCATGAACTAAATTTTATTGACCATTGTGTAACTGTGTTGACTTGACCTATGTGTGTATAACACTAAAATAGGATGAAGTTCTGTGTACATGTTACACGAAGAGTATACTCCCGTTAAACAGGAACTGTAAGCAGATGTATCTGAACCAACTTAACAAATTCTCTTGCGACTTTGATCTTTACTTTTGCATCTTTTGAAGATTTTTCTTGCCTTGCTTTCTTTGGTAAGTCACATTTATGCCAAAAGCAGTCTTTTTGTGTTGATTTTGATAGTAATTGTTGATTAGTTTCTAACCAATATCTAACAGTAAATAATCACTTCAAAGCTTCTATCTATTTCAGGTTTGTTATCTTTGATAGTACTAATACTGTTGGTAAGTTTTACACTGAGTCTATGCAAGAAATGTCTTATGTTCTGCAAACGGCCCATTCATTTCAGTGGTGACACAATTTAATGGGTTGTCTAAATTAGCCTTCTAGTCTTAAAACAAATGGAAATTCTTGATTATGTGTGTTAAGTCCTACAAACCGCAGACGTTTGGTAATGTCCACCAAACATCTGCTAACAGGTCCGTTAAATTAGCTGGTTGGGTTCTTAATTTTTTTTATTTTTTTATTTTTTTTTATGATCATTCCATCAAGTATCCAAACAATGTTCAGTTCATAATAACATATACTTTATGACCATTAGTCAATATTATCCACAAAAACCAATAAATCAGTAAACTTCAAATAAAGATTTCTAGTTAAATGCCATCTGATATCAAAAGCATTTTGCTTACAATTAGTTTGATATATAAACTTTTCTTTTAGCTAAAAATTCTTTAGATCAATTTTACCATAGCTAAAGGAAGGTTTCTCTTTTTTAATCTTACTTGGTTGGGTTTCTTAATGCTTTATGATCGTAACTCACTCTTCAAAAGTTGCACGCAAGTCGTGAGTAGAATATAGTACATTAAATTTGCGTGCAGTTCACCATGTACTGCAGTTTATATGTGTACATCCTCTTTAATTTATCCAGTACCGCAAAATGCTATACAAAATGGGCAAATTGCTCTACAAGTGCAGAGATACTTTTTGTACAGAGAGGAACAATAGTATTTTATAAGAGACAAAAGTACATAGCCTTCAACAATGCAAAATGTTTACACTTAATGATTTATTTCCTTTACTGTGTGTTTGGTGTTGCGAGAACTTGCTGGCAGTTAGTGTGATTTAAGTTGTATTGAACCTGGTGGTGTACTTCTGTTGGCCTCTCTACTGACTCTATTCATGTGTTGTGTTAGCTATAGGTCTCTGCATAATGATATAGCAAGAAATAATATGTATATATGGTGCATAGTGCTAAATATAGTAGTGTTGGTGATATTCCATGCAGCTTGTATCCTTAGAAGCTAGTCTAGTATATCAAGTATCAAATTTATATAAAAAAATATAATATATTTTTGGTAATTTTTTAATTTAAAGTGCACAATATCAACAGAAATGTTATCACAGACACTACAATATTGGGTGTGAGTGTAAGAATGTTACCAGTGGTAAGCTTGATCAGAGTATGTATGTATCAGAGACATAGTTGAGTATCACGATTCATAAAGAAGCAAATTTTTAATTGTGGTACTGTATATGCACCTATGTGTACATTTATAGGTACATGTAGGTACTACATATGATACATTTGTCATATATGTTCTGAAACCAGGAGACCATCCTCACAACTATTATATGCAATGCTGGTTTTCAACCGCAGCTTTCAAATGATTCTTTACTTGACTTTTTAATCGCGACAGAAATTGTAGCATTTTTCAAACGCCTTCAGTTGGCCAATGGAATTGTCGTATCTAACAAATAGCTTGGCATACATTGTTTTCATGATTGTTTATAAGTTAACTATTTGATATACCTCACCCAGTTGATCCTGGGGAGCGACTACCTCTTAATGACCCTTCGCTGACCTTTAAAATTCTTCCCTTGATGTGGAAGGTACAGATCGTATTGATTTAATAAATGCTCCGGCCTTTAAGTAGTAAACAAACGTGGTAGTACCCACCTTTTATCTTTGCTGTTGAAGCCGATCAAGCCATATGCTCATCTCGTTACATTGTCGGAAATTAAGCTGTTGATATCGACAAAGGTGGGAAAGTGAAATACTGTAGTATGCTTCGGTTCGTTTCTAAGATATATTGAAGATAAAACATGGTGTAACCTGATCCCATGACAATAAATGTAGGTCATTTGTTTTTATTGTTCAAGTCTGTTTCAGATGGTCAAGAAAACTTAGGGCTTGCTTGTGATTAATGAAATAAATATATTCAATTTTTCTATGCATTTCAATGGGAGAAATTTTGTAACAAACTTGAAGAATTGATGAAGTTATTAATTATAAGCAATCTTTCAGTGAAAATAGCTCGGCTTTAATTTGATTAATTGCATATATGTAATATATAGATCAGAGTGCGTATTTAAAGGGGACAGGTTAGTATTGTCATTCGTAAATTACCCAAAGAAGTAAGTTTTGGGGTTTATGTTTGATCACTAAGTGCGTTGTAAACTAACTGTGTAAACACACAGAATGTGTCCTCTCTGCACTATTAGTCTCCAGTTTCCTTATACCAGGACCCTTTTTTAGGTATATGTCCTACTACCCCCCACTCCCCGCCATCCCTCCTTGAAGTGCTGACTGTGTCCCTCAAAAATGAGTTAATGGGCCCTTGCATAATTATTTTAAGAACTTTGAAGGCTAAGAATAGAGGATCAAAATAATCAAAGAAATTACTTTGGAATAACTGGCATTATAAACTAACTGTATACTAAACACATAAAGTGTCCTCTGTGCACTATTAGTCCCTAGTTTCCTTATGCCAGGGCTCTTTGTTAATAGTTATGTGTCCTCCTCCTCCCCCCCCCCCCCCTTGACGTGCTGACTGTGTCCCTCAAAAATAAGTTAATGAGCCCTTGCATAATTATTTTAAGAACTTTGGATGCTAAGAATAGAGGATCAAAATAATCATAAAAATGACTTAAGAATAACTCTTTTATCTCTAAGGGTTGCAATGTGCCATTCCATTCACTGCATAAATGTCTCATCGGTTCTTAGACTCATTCACAGCTACTTAAAGGGGCACTGAAGTCTTTCAAACATGTTTGACACAGTATAAAAAAAATTTAAATATGTCATCTCTTTAAGACATTTAAAGTGTAGAATCAGTTATATCTGTAAGAACATTAAATCATGTAGGACAAACACATCGAAACGCAAAGAGATTTTCTTTGTTCTTTTGTAGAGAGTTTATGGATCTTTAACGATTAACAGTGTCATTTATTAACTGTGGCGAGACTTGATCCCACACTGTCTCCCATAGTTTGGAGCACCACTTTAAATAAAAATCACTGTTAATTAATGAATGCTATATAACTTTCTATTACACAGGTTATATCTGAGAGAGATCATATTTATCACGGTGATCGAATCTAAATTGGAATTTAACTTTTCACGGGGGTCAATATAAACTAAAAAAATCTCGGTTCAAAGGTATGGGCCGGTTGGTGATCTGTCGTTGAGACGTGTTAATGGATGGAAGTGTCAGTGATAGGATAGATGACCAACTTGCTCAGTATCGGCAATTTGAGAAAACATTGACCTGGGTAAAATTTGACCGTGGCACATATCCTGCATTTCTCAAAGCTGTGTAAGTTGTTAATAAAGCTGATGGAAAGAACTCTTCCATCATTTTAATTTCAATCTCATAAAACAGTCATTGTTTTTACCGATTCAGAAAGATTCGTCATGGGTAGCACCTGCATCTCACGGAAAAGCCAGACAATAAAGGAACTCTGATCACAAAGGCTTTGCACTTCCGAACTTTGTTTTTTTGAATGCAAGTATGCTATCGCTCTTCCCTAAAAGTGCCATAACTTTCTGTTAGGAACTTTTGGTTTGCAAAATATACTGTAAATTGTCTCCCATTGCTTAATTCTAGCAATTTTATGCAAATATACCCCAACAAATGCTTTCAGGAATTCTTCAACCACAAAAAAACATTTTCACATGTAATTCGTTCAATGAGACATTACACTGGTAGGCTTGATAGGCCATAACAGTTGCACGCTTGCAAGTTATGAAAACTTTTCGTAGATCAGTAAAAATCATCATTTAGGGGACAAACATTGCATGTGTTGATTTAAGGCAGCAATTTTCCGATATGAGTCGAAAATATAAATATGCTGCCTTTCTCGTATAAATCAGTTCACAGGTCAAACGGACAATTGTTTACAGTATTACCATATATACATGACTGAAAGCATGCATGTATAGTAACATTAGGCTTATGTAAGCCCCTATAGTATAGCCCGAGTTGGGTTTAAGGTTGAATCCTGATGAAATGGTACCTGGGAGCAAATGTTTGGACAATACCCATCACTTTGTGCCAGGTGTATGTGTAAAGAGAAATGAGAAGGGGTAGGACCTTCCCCATTCATTGTACTGTACAAACTTTATCCCATACATGAGCTGATGTTACAGTACTGTATATCTGTGTCTTACACATCCTATATAGTAAGTGCTACTGTATATATTTATAGGTGTGACATGTGTATCTCAGTTTGAATTTACGATGTCGAGAGCTGATTTTTCCCCTACTGTTTAGCAGTTAAACAATTTAGAATGATTAATATGCAGTTTTGTGGAAGCGTCGGAATGAAACTCACATATATGTAAACATTGGAAGAGATGAAAGATGGAAGGACAATGTCCTCCAAGTTTTCTCTTTCTCTCCGGCAGTTAAATTACTACCCTGTTTGTTTTCATAACTGGTTTAAAAAAATGAAGAAGAGGAACTGACATTCTGTAATAATAGAAAATCTCTCCGCTGGAGAAACCCCATCATTCGATCTTTACGGCCGGCGGACGGATGTTTTTGTGTGGAGGTATTTGTGATTGGGTAATACGAATGTCTCTCACGTGGACTCCTCGTCTCGATCCCATTGTTCGTTAAATTCCGTCGAGTCTTCTCGAGCCTAGAGATTAATTACAACTTTGTTTAATAGCTAGTCGCTGTCTCCCTCCTCATACTGTAACTGCATCTCCGTCTGAATCTGTGAATGACTCTTATTGTTATCGTCGTGTTCTTGACGTCGTCATCGGTGATATCCGCTGAGCAGACATCTGCGTCTCTTTCCCCATCTCCCTCTCTCTCTCTCTCACTCGTCTCTGATGGTGGAAAGCTGCTGTCATGTCTAACTGACGGTGTTTATAATTGGTCCTTGAGTAGCGTCAAGGTGACACCGTGCACTGTGACCAGCTGATTGGATGACTATACGGATCCTATATTCCCCAACGAACAAAAAACAAAGCAGTCGTCGTCGTATCGGTATTTTTGGCGAAGGACGGAGATTGAGTCAGATGGTATGGAGTTCATTGTTCTGAAGATGATGACAGTTAACACTATGTTTATCAGAGGTGGATTGACATGATTTTTCATCGGATTAAATCCTTTCAGATTTTAGTTGTTTGAGAATTATTATTCTCAGGATATATCCTCTTATTAAAGACAGGACTTTCAAATTACAGACATTTGTGATAAAAGAAAAGTCTGTCTGCAGTCATTGTAAATTTTTGTGGTTATCTGTTATCGTGTCTCTCTCTCGGAAGAGAGGAGTCGTCGGCCGGGGGTAATGTCAGAGGTAGATGAAGGTGACGATAATGTTTTTGAGGAGGATGGGAGCGGGATTGATGCTGATAATAATAATTCTGGGAACGGCACAGAGGTACGTAGCAGTCCAGCTTGTTTCATAGTTTGATATCCAGTAACGTGGTCTTCCTATTGAGCAGTTACTGTACGATTGTCACTTTATAATCTAATTAATTTGACAGGTTTTGATTGTCACTGAATAATTTAAGACAAATCACTTTTGTTGTATCCTCAATATTAAGAAATAAAGCATTCTTACAGTCCAAGATTAATTTGTATTTTAAATTTGCTCATGTTTTTAAACTATGTGAGACTTAAGAACACTTCCAACTTATTTGGTATAGTCCCAATTCTTTCATGTGTTGTGAGCCATAGTAAGTGGTCCGAATGGTTTCATGTTTCATATAGGTCACAAAGTGGTTGCAGATCTTGCTTAAATCGGAATATAATTTTCTTATTTTAAATAACAAAAATGAATTGTTGAACCTTTTGGACGTGTTGATATGTTGGATATCAACATTCCTGTGTGTGTGTCTGTGGGAAACAAGATGTATTGTGACTATATATCGAGTACACTGTGTGTCTGTACTCATTCTTGTAAATAACTTCTACTATATATAGATATTCATGTACTCAAATTTGTCCTCATGGACCGACGTGTACAGTGCCTGCCAGAGGACCGGTACTCATACTTGTAGCATTTTGATAAAGTAAGGGTACTAAGGGCAAGATGAAGTACTCATACTGTACTTATAGGCAGGGACCCTTGCGCAATCAATACTGGTACTCATACATGTAGCATTTTGATAACGTACTTGTACTAAGGACAAGTAGATGTACTCCAACTGTACTAATATGCAGGGACCCTTGCACAATCAATACTGGTACTCATACATGTAGCATTTTGATAACTTACCGGTATTAAGGGCAAGATGAAGTACTCCTACTGTACTACTGTAATATGCAGAGACCCTTGCACACTCAACACTGGTACTCATTCATGTAGCATTTTGATAACTTACCGGTATTAAGGGCAAGATGAAGTACTCCTACTGTACTAATACGCAGGGACCCTTGCATAATCAACACTGGTACTCATTCATGTAGCATTTTGATAACGTACAGGTATTAAGGGCAAGATAAAGTACTCCTACTGTACTACTGTAATATGCAGAGACCCTTGCACAATCAATACTGGTACTCATACATGTAGCATTTTGATAACTTACCGGTATTAAGGGCAAGATGAAGTACTCCTACTGTACTAATACGCAGGGACCCTTGCATAATCAACACTGGTACTCATTCATGTAGCATTTTGATAACGTACAGGTATTAAGGGCAAGATGAAGTACTCCTACTGTACTACTGTAATATGCAGGGACCCTTGCATAATCAACACTGGTACTCATTCATGTAGCATTTTGATAACTTACCGGTATTAAGGGCAAGATGAAGTACTCCTACTGTACTAATACGCAGGGATCCTTGCATAATCAACACTGGTACTCATACATGTAGCATTTTGATAACTTACCGGTATTAAGGGCAAGATGAAGTACTCCTACTGTACTACTGTAATATGCAGAGACCCTTGCACACTCAACACTGGTACTCATTCATGTAGCATTTTGATAACTTACCGGTATTAAGGGCAAGATGAAGTACTCCTACTGTACTAATACGCAGGGATCCTTGCATAATCAACACTGGTACTCATACATGTAGCATTTTGATAACGTACAGGTATTAAGGGCAAGATGAAGTACTCCTACTGTACTACTGTAATATGCAGGGACCCTTGCATAATCAACACTGGTACTCATTCATGTAGCATTTTGATAACTTACCGGTATTAAGGGCAAGATAAAGTACTCCTACTGTACTAATACGCAGGGACCCTTGCATAATCAACACTGGTACTCATTCATGTAGCATTTTGATAACTTACCGGTATTAAGGGCAAGATGAAGTACTCCTACTGTACTAATACGCAGGGATCCTTGCATATTCAACACTGGTACTCATTCATGTAGCATTTTGATAACGTACAGGTATTAAGGGCAAGATAAAGTACTCCTACTGTACTACTGTAATATGCAGAGACCCTTGCACAATCAATACTGGTACTCATACATGTAGCATTTTGATAACTTACCGGTATTAAGGGCAAGATGAAGTACTCCTACTGTACTAATACGCAGGGACCCTTGCACAATCAACACTGGTACTCATACTTGTAGCATTTTGATAACTTACCGGTTCTAACAGCAAGATGAAGTACTCCTATTGCACTAATATGTAGGGACCATTGCACACTCAACACTGGTACTCATTCATGTAGCATTTTGATAACTTACCGGTACTAAGGGCAAGAGGAAGTACTCCTATTGCACTAATATGTAGGGACCATTGCACAATCAACACTGGTACTCATACTTGTACACATTTATGAAATCTGTGAAATCTCCCAAATGGAATAATATTTTTCTGAGTTGTTTAAAGGGGAAGTTGTTGTTCACATTTTATAGTACTTATCCCTATCACATACATTAATAATAATAATGATGATTTAATCTGTGTCTCCTTCAAGCCAAAATTGACAGCCCTATTTAACCACACCAGGAATAGTCTGTATGAACAAGAGTTTACTGCCCTTATTACATTCAAATTGTTATCTTTGTGAGGAGTTAAGAAGTAGAAGAGAAAAAGATGTCAATGTTCATCCAGCTGGTATTAAATATCATATATTATTATAAATATAATATTGGCGACAAACAATTAGCCCTGTCTGATTTAATATGGAGAGATTAGGTTGATAAGGTTTTTAATATGTACTACTGTTAGTACAAATGCTATCTATAGATGTTTAACCCATAACACCACCATCATGCAATTAATACCTGCTTGAATATTTAAATACTGCCACCTATATGTAATTTACCAGTTCTAGCTGAACTCCAAACACATCTTTTGGAAAGTAGCTTGGCAGAGTAAACAATGTTAACTATGAATAAAATGTAAAATAAAATGTAAATAAATTTTCCAGACTATCCAATGACAGGCCTATATAGTATATACCATGTAATATATATTAAATGTAATACCAACATCATTAGTACAGTGTTTTCCTCATGCAAGGGTAACTCTGTCCAAATTAACCCACACAGCATGAGTTCATCAACAGCCCCCCCCCCCCAAAAAAAAACATTCATGTAGCCCGGTACCCAATGTGACTTGTTTTGTTCTTAAGTTTCCTATCGCATAAAACGGTTCTGTCGACCTATAGAGGCAATGGTTTTGAGTAATAGTTGCTCTACACCCCCTGCTGAGAAATGTGAAATCAAATTATTTATAAATATTTTATGTTTCGTAATTACGATCTATGTCGTCCGACGGTCTGCCGTCTCCTGAGAGATTTGTTAATGAAATGGATTGTGTATCCTTACGTTCGTTATAAAGAGAATTAGTAAACGATGTCTGCTACAGCAATGTCAACAATTTACAAGCCTCTGTACGGTCAGGATACACGAGCAACAAAATGAAGTTTAACACAAACATTGTAGACTTAAAAAAAAAAACACTGCTTTCAGTCTCTGGTTGTATTTCTCTAACCATTTAGTGTTTTAGAAATGTTCCTTTAAAGGGTGTGAAGACTCACGCAAAAAGAAACGTCTAATGCCGGTAATCTGACCTTCGAATTAGGTGTAACAGAAGTATTAGACACCACCATTGATCCCAGAAAATACACACACAGCTTTCTACCGTCGGTAATTAGACAATAGTGTACAGTCTTAACATACAGCTGCGGTCAATACCCACAGCACAGTGTAGAAACGATACAGCGATAGACATCTCAGGTCCAACTAAAGATAACAAGGTATCACGTTTCATTACTGTCTGCATTTTGTAGCGACACGAAAAAGACTTCACTTGCAAGCAACAGAAAGTTAACTTTTTCAGATGGCCGCACGCGGTTTGGGACGAGTCTTCAATGCCTTTAAACAACAGTTCAATTAAAGTCACTGGAGTATAGAGTCTATTTACACTGACACACTAGGTCAACTCCTCAGATACAACACCAAACTCGATGGGAAAAACATAATTCGTTAATGGCCTCAGATGATGACATGTTTACAATGTAGTTTGAATTTTTCAAGGACAAACTGGTTGTTGAAGGTCATGCTAAGGTTTTCTGTTGTTGTTGTTGTTGTGAAGTAAACAAGAACATGTTTCTGTTGAGTGTTGAGAATTTTTCGAACAGTGGATCAACATTGACTTATATTCCTGCACTGAGGAACCAACCATATACTTATGATGGCCTTAAAGGCTTAAAGGAACATTCCAGAATTTTAGCATATTTTTTATGATGGATAAATATCTTGGTAACCAGAATTAGCTGTTAGAAATATTCTAGTACTCAAGTTGGTTCTTTTCTCCTTGGACTATTGTAAATAATAATAATTATCAAGACTAACATTCTGAGTAAAGTCATCCTTAAATTACTGAAATAAAGTGTTGGTTTATAATTACAAAATTTGTTAAGGATGAGAGAAACAATATTGTCATGAACATGTGAAAGGAACTATGCTTGACGTTGAAGATGCTTCCACATCTGGACTATAAAAAACAAATACTTCACACATTTATTAGGATACTACTGTACAACACACACGGTTGCTTCAAAACAAAGTCAACTTTGTTGTTTTCAAATCACGATCATTCTCCCAAATTCATATCATCCAGCTCTTTTAAGGGAACATTTACCTGGATCAATGGCTGGAGAGTGGCCAGTCCTTCCTTGTATATCTGATGACCAATCTATTATTGTACCTCCTTGGCATGATTATCTTCCAGATAACATTGTAGAAATAAAAGGTAACAGTATTAATAACTTAAATTGAAAGCCAGACATCTGTGGATAATTATTTTACAAGCTATTCTGTATGCTACACCGATTTACCTTAATATGAACTATGAAATATAGATGAATATGAACTATACAGAGTCAGATGGGACCATTTAAGGGGAACTTCTGATTGCAATATGTTGGAACAATCATTATGGTCTAGAGGGTAATGGTGTGTCTATGAAATTTTTGTCATAATGAGTTCCTGATGAGTTCCTGTTGATGTATTATGGAGAATTACCGATAATTAGTAAGTATTGCAGTGTGTGATCTTCAATAGGTATGTGTTATGTTAATGCGGTAGCACTTTTTGCTTCAAAGTAAACATACTGCCTTGAAAGTTTTGTCTAGATTTATAGCAGATTTCTGTAAGTGTCAAATCTTATTTGGAACCGTTTCTATAATTTTGGAAGAAACAGTTCATCATTTGGAAAATTTGTAAGGTTAAGCAATTCCTAAGCACTTTCTATTGAAGGTAGGTACGAAGAAAGGTGTGTTATAAGTACTGTACTTTAGTGTAGGATAACGTAGTATGTAGTCTGTACTGTGCTGTACTGCTCTGTACTGTGCTGTATTGACATACTGTAATGTACTATGCTGTGTGCTCTACTGTGTAGTATGTTTACTGTACTGTACTATATATACTGTATTGTACTGTGCTGCACTGTACTATGCTGTACATACTGTGCTGTACTGTGTTACACTGTGTAATATATGAACTGTTCTGTGCTGCACTGTACTGTGTGCTATACTGTATGCTATATTGTGTATACTGTATTGTACTGTGCTGCACCGTACTATGCTGTACATACATACTGTACAGTATGTGTACTGTGCTGTGTAGTATGTATACTGTGCTGTACTGTACTGTGTTATACTGTGTAGTATGTATACTTGACTGTACTGCACTGCAATGTACTGTACTATACTGTGTAGTTTGAATACTGTGCTGTACTGTAGTATGCTACACTGTACTGTGTTGTACTTTACTATGTGCTATACTGTTTAGTATGAATGTTTTACTGTGCTGTACGGTACTGTACACTATACTGTACAAATTCATGTAGATTACTATATTAGATACTATACTGTACTATCCTATTGTATTGTAATGCTCTGTATATTTTTGTTTAAATGGCTTTATAATTTTGACATGTTACATAATTTAGTCTAACAACATGATAAAAAAAAAGTAACAAATTGGATGATTAGGGTGTAATTTAATAAGCCAGCTAGCCATGTTCTTTTACAGTGTGCATGCCGCACTGTTAATTCGAATGGGAAGAGCATTCATTAGAGAGCGTGGTGGGCGATTGGCTAAGGTGTCGGACTCATGATCCAAGGATTGCTGGTTCGATTCCTGCCTAGTTCACTACGTTGTGTCCTTGGGCAAGATGCTTTATCTCAATTGCCTCTCTCCACCCAGGGGTTAAATGGGTACCTGTGAGGTAACTTGTCATTGGGCACAGTATAAAACTGCAGCCGCCTGGAGGGATTGTCTCTGGGACAGTTTATCATTGACCAGGGGTAACATATCATCTGTAAAGCGCTTTGAGACCTATTGCTGGTATAAAGCACTACATAAAAGTGGAATATCATGATTAATTATTATAATTATGAATTAAGGTAACAAACAGTGAGCTGTTTGCAAATATTTTCAGCAGTTTCCAGCCATTTAACCAAGCCTTTTTGAATATAACTTGAGCAATACAAAGTAATTTTAAATATTAAAATAATTAAATAAAGTAATTTTGATAAATTAAGTATGAAGGACTTTTTGACCATAGATGACCATTGTTGTTTGCCTTTGTAGCATGATCTCTGGCAATCCTGATAAGCTTCTCGCTCACTATATGCAACATTCTTACTACTGACTTATATCAAACTTCTTGTATTTATTGCCATCTAGCTACATATATAGTTCTAAAATATTCCTCCTCTGGTTTGTAATTCTTGCTAAAATTCAGCGTTGCTGCTGCTTTTGCTACCGTCGCTCCCATTAGAGACACATATTACATCGGACATCTCACATTTCCATGCTGCAATCAAATGCGACAGATATATGTGTTTGTGTGTGATGTCCGCTCCACGGATTTACGGTTCCATTATTTCCCCCCTAATTGTATTGACGACAACCCGATCTTTACGACATTTGTGGGTCGGTAGGTATGAGGTATATGTTGCTTGTTCTTTTACCTGGGCATTCCGATGGCCGAGAGTTAATTTATTTGTGTTCGCCGCGCAGCTTAAATGTATGGCATTCGATGCTTACTCTGGTTGGATAATTATTTCAATTTCATTTCTGGAAGTCGCTTGCCACAGGAATTTGCTTGAAATCTAAAGGTTGCGTATTCCAGTATTGAAATCCCGCCCGGGACATTATTGTCGATGTTCTCTGATCCGATGGGAGAGGTATGCGCCCCCTAACGTTCGTCAATTAACCGGTAAATATTTAGGGGAAGCAAAGTTTGTCCCGTTCCTACCTGCAAGGTATACGCCAGCGTGCACGCTGAGGAAAGCGCTTATTCTCCCGTCTGGAATGCATAGTCTTTTAAGTGCAATCGTACATGTATGCGTTTGCTATTAAATATCGGCGCAAAAGTAGTCACAGAACGTAAGATCATATCGCCTGCCAATCGGGAACCGACCATCGATCGCCATCGGGTGGATGTATGCATGGGTTTGTTTTGTCATACATAAAGCTGCTCTCTTTAATTAAGGAAAAGTGGAAAGAAATTGTTTATCAGACTTTTTACAATTTAGCTTTTTGATCAGTGGGTTGAGGGGGCCAGCTTTTTATGGTGACGCACTTTGGTAACCAACAGTGTGCCAGCTATGTTACCCCCTGAAGATATCCAATTAGTGTAGACATGCACTGCACAAGTAATAAAAGAAATGTTTGTTTCTTACTATATTAAGATTCTTCTTTTTATATATACAGTAGATCCATCCACTTGTGCACTGGAGTGAGTGTATTAAATACTGGAAATAGGGATGCACCGGATATCCGGTCCAGCCGGACTATCCGGCCGGATAGTGAGAAATTATCCGGTTCCGGTTCCGGCCGGATCTTTTTCAAAATCTGGCCTGAATCATCCCTTAAAAAGGTGTTGGTATTAACTTAAATCAATGTAAACTATTTCCAAAAATTAATAAAAACATTCAAAGTAAGGAAAATTAGGTTTAACAAGTTTAATTTAATTTTCTCAATGGTCTGACCCACTGTTTCTAAAGATCAACCAAAATAATACAACTACTGTAATTATATGAAGCTATATACAACAAATACAGTTTGCAGTGAAATCATTTCTTGCAGCCTTCATCAGTTTAATATTGTAGTTATTTTATTAAAGAATGTAGATTACACCACTTCAAGTCATATTTAATCTCATAAATGGGGTCTTAATTTCACCTTCTTTATAATATGCATATACCTCACCTAAGATTTGCTCCTTGTTTCATACTTCTACTTCTTATTAATGATTTTCTTTTGTGTAATGAAAAAATCCGGTTCTGGCCGGATTTTATCCGGCCGGATTTCACGTACTATCCGGCAAAATCCGGTTCCGGCCGGATCCAAAAATTTGGATCCGGTGCATCCCTTACTGGAAATATATCAATGCCAACTGGTACTTTAATCATGGAAAGAAAAAAACAAGATAAATAATAATACAAATAATAATAATACAAATAATAATAATAATAATAATAATAATAATAATAATAATAATAATAATAATAATAATAATAATAATAATAATAATAATAATAATAATAATAATAATAATAATAATAATAGTAATAATAGTAACAATAGTAATAATAGTAATAATAATAATAATACAAATAATAATAATAATAATAATAATAGTAGTAATAGTAATAATAATAATCATAAAAATAATGTTGATTTATATAGCGCCACTCCAGGAAACGAATTACTGCCCATGGCGCAGCTAACATGGCCTGCATCTGTTACACAAAAATTGCTAGATATGCTACTGTACTAGCTGTGACCTGGTTATAAAATTAATCCACAATTTTAACAAAACGTTTGCCTTTTTTTTGTGGTATTAGTTTTAATTTTTTTTTTACAGTTTTGGAGTATCCATTTGCACTCTTTTTGTAATTTTGAGGTAGTCATTATGGTAAACAAGATTATAGTGTGTTATGTTTTAGTAGAGGAAGTGTCACCATAGCTCTGTACCATCAATCCTAACTGTTCTTGCTTCACTCTGTAGTCGTGTGGAAGTGCCCTCCCCTGATAGCTGCCAGATGTGCTTGATTGCATGTGTTCTTTTAAGTATACAGCACTCAATCAATACGTTAGCTTCAATTAGGGACAATTTTGATAACGGTGTTCATATAAAAATGGAACTGTGATGGAACGACAATTTATTAGAGAAATTAAAAAAAAAATTAAAAAATTATAATTATTGTTAAAAAAAAAATCATTCAAGGGCAAATGTGTTTGAGAACTTGTAACTGATATTGTACTTTATTATGAATCCACCCTTTAAGAAAATATCTTAATATTCAACCAGGATATGTGGAATAACCTTATTAGCTGAAACTTAGACAACTAAAAACACATGTTTTTAGTTAAACTGACTGTATGAGCTAAGTACTGTTTCTGGTCCACATATATATATATACATATATATATATATATATATATACATATATATATATATATATACATATACATATATATATATATATATATATACACAATCTTATGGGCAAGACTGTTTTGTAACCAAACATTGTCTCCACAACTAAAAACATATGTTTTTTTTTTATATAAATTGACTGTAAGAGCTAAATACTACTTCTGTATACATACAGTATAATCTCATGGGAAGACTGTTTTGTAACCTGACATTGCCTACACAATTAGTTTTGTTTCTCCCTTTCCGTGATCTCCTGTTTTGGCGATGTGTCTATAGATAAGTCGGTTTACGTATCTGTTATTATTTACTCTTTACTGTTACGATGATCCCGCAGGGTACGTAAAACTGCTGACGCAATTTTTCCTTTTTGTATATCTTTTGCAATCTTGCAGCCAAATGACATAGAACTGTTGAAAACACTGTTGATGACATCTGTTGATAAACACATCGCGGTAGCATTGCGTGTGTGATATATACCAAAGTACACACAGTCACGCAGTTTACATCAAACATTGTGTGCTGTTAAATTTTTGTTGGGCGTCTTCTGCACTGTTTGAGTGTTTTTATTGTGGTTATAATAGTTATAAATAGACATTCAGTTTCATATTGTCATATAGTGGTACTGTATCTGACTATCTAACAGTGTGTACAGTGTAGGCCTACATTCCCATCATGTTAAACTGTATTGTTGATATATATCGTACCACCAGGATCTACTTCACAGATCTTTTGTGTAATTAATCCAGCTGTTATTTTGTACACAGTGAGTAATACAGTCATCATGAGGCCATTGGAAGAGGTTATTGTCTCCTATAAGGAAACATATAGATATTACACACAATTCATTTTACCTTTGTGCTTTATGTATGTGTCATGGTTGCATTACTAACAATAAAAATGTATTCAGACTACCTTATTAAGGCATAACATCTTTGGATGCCTCATTTAAACCTGTAGTCCGCAACCTTTTAGGGTCACGACCTAGGATCTAAGCCACAGCCCACCAAACTGCCCCACCCCCACCCCCTACCCACCCTTCAGAAACTATGCTCAGAATGCATGACCGCTAGCTTGGACTATGAACTTCATATTCAAAGAATAACTTAGTCAATCTCAGCCAGTAAGCCCCTGAAAATTGTAGATAAATTTTCTGACACATGAAAACAAATTCTGTTACCCAAAAAATTGTTGCCACCTACCTATATGTCTCCCTCTCATACAAGTTTTATTAAAGCACACCACAAAACAAATTGAAACTGCAATTATAACCGTAATGAAAACACACTGAGGTAGAATTGAAAGTAGAAGCTTAGGTAACCCCATACCTTTATAGACCTTTATGTAATGCTATGCTATGCAATCTACTAAGGTATGCAATGCTACACCTTTGTAGACTAGGCAATGCTATGCTATGCAATCTACAAAAGTATGCAATGCTACACCTTTGTAGACTAGGCAGTGCTATGCTATGCTATGCAATCTACAAAAGTATGCAATGCTACACCTTTGTAGACTAGGCAATGCTATGCTATGCTATGCAATCTACAAAGGTATGCAATGCTATATGTTTCTGCTGTCAGTCAACAGTATAGCGGGAAAAAACAGACAGAAGGATATAATTTGAATGATGCATAATGCATGTCTGTAATCCTCCTGTCATGCCATTTTAAAAAAAGAGACAAAAAGAGACAAAAAAGAGAAAAAAAAAAGGAGGAATTAGAAAATGAAAAAAAAAGGTAGAAAGACAAATAGTCAGTCTTTTTGACTCACTTTTGTGTGCCGGCTGCTAATTCAGTCAATATCATTTTAAGCGACAGAAGAGACTCATCTTTACAACTGTTGGAGTCGTCCGACGAAAATCAATATTTGATGTTATTTGACAATTGATTTCCTCTCTGGGGATTTGTGGAAACTGTAAAGATTTGGCCTTCTACTGTCACGTACAGCTGAGAGTTAAAGTGATTTTGGTGATTACAGTTACTAGGGAAACAAACCAAAAAAGTAAGGAAATATATAAAAACGAAATAAAAATACGGACACACTTTCTGCATAAGTGGAAATGGTATTTAAAAAGAATGATGGGATTGAACTAGAGTGAATTTAATACTGTTGCTGTTTTAGTGTACACTATTGTATCATGGAATTTCATCTGTTTCCATGATACCACCATGGAACCATCTTCCCTCCTCTTCCATCCTTCCCCCCCCCATGCCCCCACCAAAGTGCCTCTAACAGAACAGATTTACCATGTACCCTCACTACCCTGCTTCATTTTCTCTCCCTCCTCAATCTTCAATTGACTGTAGGTGTTGATTCATACTTATGTGAAAATTGTTTCAGAGATGTCCCCGTCAACTACTGTAAATTGGATTTTGAAAGATCCAAAAACGTATAAGGTTTTTAATCAATTTCAAATCAGTGAAGTCAGGGTGCTCAGTTGGTATCGATCGTGTTTCAACCCTTTCTTTGGATCCTGTCTTCAAGAAACTTTCGCTTTTTCATATTTTGGGCCCGAACGGTACCTTTCTGATAAATTTGTACACACACCAACATTCAAATAGATTGATTTACTTCGTTCCTCTCTTACCTGTCTCCCAATCCACATCTGCACTTTCCTATCTACCTAACTACACATTGGAACGTTTTAGCACTGCGCCCTCGCTCCCTGGGCACCGCCCACATACACCTCCTACCGAATCTATCATTCCAGAGGGAAGCTACCCATTTTCCTGAGCAAAATTTGCTTTAACCATTATATACCATCATAGGTTGTGTACATACATACATTGTGTATATATATTTATACGTACATTGCTCATAATACACCTCTATCGCTCATGTTATTCCAATCCCAGATTGTGTTTAATATTACAAGAAACTTCAATTCTTTCAATAATTGAGATTCTCCTTGTCTTATAAGTTCTATAAGAAGTAGAACCTATGCTATATGTATATAGTGATCATTAATCCGCATCTTTCAAAGATCAAATCATGTTTTATAAGTAAAAACATTCAAATTATATTGAGATTAAGAAGAAAATGAGACTGCCAGTATTAAACATAGTTGAGCATAGCTTACTGCTGTCTGTATGTATTGTTAACTACATCGTTGATTCTGTGTCTTCCTCAATATAGTATCCCTTATCACATCCATATCCTTCCCTTCATCTTATTCATCAATGTTGGTGTCGTTTTCCTCCTCCGGGCCTGATTGGGAGGGTCCCTGCTGTGCGTTGTTAATGTTGTTTAGCTGGACTTTTCCATGAATGGGGCCCTTTAATACTGGGACGGGGACAGTCGAAAGGTCAACTATCTGACATACATGCTTGTTACTGCAGTCGTCGTCACCGCCCACCAGTCGATGTCAGGCAGGCAGGCAACTAATTATAATAATGTATGTAGGCACTGGCATAATTATTGACCATGTACAGTTGATGTATGTACTGTACCTGATGGTGTTTATATGCTGGTGAATGGAAGGATAGGGGTGGGGGGAGAAGACAGCATGATTGGGAAAGGGTCCACCTGTCAAGTATGAATGCATATCCTCTAGGGCTATCAAGAAGAATTCCTATGTTTGGGTTAACTATTAACTTTTACAGATAATTAGGCCCTCTAAGTTGATAACTCCCCCTCTCTACTTGATAACTTCGCCCACTAGTTGATAACTCCACCCACTAGTTGATAACTCCACCTCTCTAGTTGATAACTCTGCCTCGTGTATTCCCTCCCTCTGCTTCATCTCATTCCCTCATTCTGTTGATTACAAAATTAAATGATTATTATTTTGTGAATATTTTTTTTTGAGGTATTGATGTAAACAGATCCTTTCTCAGAATTTGGACTTGATGGAGTGTTACATTTATGCATTTGCAATTGAAACGAAAAGCAAGATAAACAACGAGAAAAAAAAAACCCCCCTAAGCAAGAAAACAACTGGCTTGACTCTTTGTGTAGAAATCCTTTGTTGTATGTCGACATACAGATTGTTCCACAGATATATTATCGTAATGGTACAAAGACATTGTCTTCATGTTTCAAACGCCTCTTGTATCTTTCAGGTGAACGGAACGCTGGTGACAAGCTCCAACCATGCTGAAGTTGTCAAATTAATCAAAGGTAATTTGAAAATATCTGTCTTGATGTCTGTTTTGTTGGTACCACGAACGTGTTCAAGTAGCATCCATCCTCTTTGTGTGAGAGGCGACTCAAACCCGATCATCATCTTCTGGCTTACAGTTTAATGACAGATCTTCGTTGTTTGAACAATCTTTTGTCTTGATGGGCCATATTATTGATTATTAATTGATTATATTTGATAGAAGGTTAAACCTTCTATCAAATTTACTTTCATAACCCTTTGGAGTCATTTTTTGGATTGTAAACATTTGTAAAGATGTTTTTAACATGAAAATGTCACATGTGTTATCGATCGATAGTAGCCTTGAAATGCCTGCATATGAGTCTGAAATTTAAAACGATTCCTTCCTTAGCATGTCTCCCTGTCAATTTAGTCTTGTGTATAGTTATTGTTAGGGAACAGTACTGCGAGGGGAGGGGCTGAAAATCTGGACCTCGATGGTAACAGGCGAAAAAGGAGGAAAACGGCAAATTTGGAATTTACAATAGTTCCTTTTGGTACAAGACTAATTGATATTTTGTTTTTGGATGATCAATCTTAAAAACAATATGACGAATAGAACCAAGAAGAGCAACAGAGGAAAGGAAAAGTTTATTCTTTAGGTTCTTGTAGTATTCGTGGGTGAATGTTAATAACTGGAGATTACTGTTTTAGGAAAAAAGAAGAAAAAATGAAAAATAAAAGAAATAAAAGAAGAAGGAAATCTCCTGTAAAACATCAGAAAAGGAATTGATTTTAGGAAACAAACTTTGAATAAAGTTTTTTTTGATCTCAGATTATATTTCAGCCTTTTGTTATATTAACAATGTTTTCCTTTTGACAGCGGCTGGATCATTCGTGGCCTTAACTTTACTCGGCAAACAACCGCACCCCGTAGGAACCGTTCCACCAATGCCCTACACACATCAACAGATGGAGGAGAAAAGCCGAGATATTACTGCCCCAAAACCAGCTTCGGTTTGTACAAACCAGTTTTTTTTGTTTCCCCAGTCTTTAAAGGCAGCTATCTACAGTTTGGTTGTTAAGATGGGTTGTCAAATCAATTTGAATTATCAACAAGGAATATCTGGATAGTGTACCCCCCCCCCAACTTGAAGTAACCATGCACATTCCAAGCAGTTCAACAATCTGGACATTTGATATGTTGAATACAGTACTCTATATTTCATGTGATTTAACTGCCTATTCCTGGTAATTATGAAGAATAATGAATGGAGTGTGGAATGTCTTAATTTAAGGAAAAACTCCAAACAAGTCGACGACGAGGGATTTCTCGCTCTTCCGCATTCGCCGTCAGGCTACTCTCTGTGATCGTGGAGTTGTTAATTAGTATTCCAGAAGTATAAGATTTTGTTCTACTTTAGGCCCTCAAAAGCTGAGTTTAAGAGGTTAAAATTGCTCTTAAATGCTGACTTTAGGCACAAAATTAAAAGTTTTGATATTTTGCCGACTATCTTAGACCCCATTGCAATCGGCTGCAGATGGTATTTCGATACCACTTTCAATTTTTTTTGTTGAGAAAATGACCCTTTAAACATTCCGAGGCACATCAATGAAAGTGGCTGGACTACTTAGTCTAACACACAACACATTAGGTTCAGTTCCCCTCAGATGGAGCACAAACCCCTCAGTGGGCAAAATAAGGACTTCAGTGACTGACTGAAATAACATGTTAACAAGGCATTACAAATGATGTTGAATTATCATGAATCTATGAGACCGTGCTCTGTTGCAAATATTTTAAAAAGGAACAGAGTTTTGTTGAGTTATTAGAATTTCTAAAACAATGGAGTATAAACATCAACATTCACGTCTGTAGCCAGGAGTTGACGTCATCATCTATTCGGTGGTCTTTAAAGGAGCATTTCAGACTAAGCATAGTTTTGAACTAAAAATATCTACATTTACCAGAGCTCACATTTCTCTTTTTCCTGAGTGGAATATCCCATATCAAGACTAAACATCCGTGCCTGAAATTTCTTTTAATTTTAAAAATTCCATTTCGGATTTTTACTCCTGGTCGTGAAAGGTAATTGCAGATCTACTTACAGTGCTCTCCTTAATCCGTAGTCATTTATACTTTTATCAGTTACTATTTGCTTTAAATCACTTTTAAGCCACCAAATTATCTATATAAGAGACAAAGTTTCAAAGCCTGCAGTCTTGTTACAAAATTTTGAACCCTAAATTACTTCCCTGGAAACTGCCTGGAAAGTCATTCCAAATTTTGGAATATCACTTCACATTTCATATGAAAAAGATTATCATCAGTATTTTCACTTAAAATTACTCCTGGTTGGAAAGTCAACGCAGCTTCTTCACTTTCTGAGAACTTGGCGTCATCGGTAGTTCCAGTGAAATTCACATTCTGGCTACTCCTACTTTTTGAATGTCATAGTAGCAGATATTGATGCTCACTAATGTGCAGTTAGTTATAGCGTACCACTAGTATTCACTTAAGGTCACTCCTGGTAGGAAAGTCAATACAGCTATTTCACTATGTCACTAGAAGCCCCCAGTGAAATTCACATTCAGGCTACTCCAAGTTATGGAGTGTCATGGCAACAGATATTGATGCTAACTAATGTACAGTGTTTTCTAGAATACCACTAGTTTTCACCTTAGATCACTTTAGGTCACTCCTGGTAGGAAAGTCAATACAGCTATTTCACTATTTGCAAAGCTATGTATGTCACTAGTAGCCCCCAGTGAAATTCACATTCAGGCTGCATTTATTTATAGTATACCGCTAGTATTCACTTCAGGTCATTCCCTGACTGGAAAGACAATGTGTTTCATTGTTTCCTCAGATTCCTAGAGTTACTATCGTGTAGGTGATCCATAAAGCAGCTTACCCTGCAGTTGATATGTTAATCTTTAATGGGGAAAGAAAGGGTAAGACTATGGAAAGTTTTATGCAGGATCTACTTATTTAATGTGTCTTTTTAACTTTCTATTGTTACTGACAGGATGATACTGCGAGGCAATGCTCCCAAACCAGATTGGATACTTTGAAGCACATGCTCGAAAAAGAGAAAGGCACGTTCGTGGTGAGTAGTTTAAAAGGATAATCAATCCCACCTGTTGTCATGACAACCAAAGTAATACGTGACGATTATTGCCGTTCTATCTAGGAGAGGATCCGTTCCGACATTTGACTAATTGGCATATAGTTTTATATTGGAGGTATTGTGGAAGAAGTGTGAGGGGAGTAGGGGTGGGAGAGGGGAGTGGGAAGTGGGAGGAGTAGAGTGGGTTTGGCAGGTGTCGGGAGGGATTCAGAGGCAAGTGGTGATTCGAAGGATGATACAGCAGCATTTTGCTGTTTTTTCTCAATTTTTGAACTAGTCCAAAAGCAATGCACACATTCTCTGTGCCTGTCATGGATTGGAATAGGTCTACTTTAGATGCTATAATTCTCAATCTTTGGTCAGAGATGTTCTCTTTCCTTGCTTATTTAACATCTGTCTAGCTCGGTTCTCGGTGTGACATTGATGCTACATCATGGAAAGACTGGGTGCCAGGGGGTGGGGGATAGGGGTGGGTGAGATGGAGGGGTCGATGGATGGAAGACAAAGTTTTACGGTAATAAATTGTAATAAGATAAAACTGTTAGCAAACTGCTTATCCACAAGAGAGCCTGTGTAAAAGAATGTGTGAAGGTAAGTTGGCCTGACGTTTCAATCCTAGCAGGATCTTCTTCAGAGGCTAAATGACAAGTAACAGTAACAGAAGGATAAAAACACGCACAGAATACAGACAGGTTAATGAGCACGGTGAACACAATGAGATACATGTAAGGGGATTAGTAGACAAGGGATGGAGAGAAGAAAGCAACAGGGAAGAGGAGAGGTAGGAGATAAACAGTGGAGGGACAAAGTAATAAATTATGTTTAATTTATTAATTATGTTTAATTTTTTTGCGGTGACAGGAGATTCAAGAGAGATATGCCGAAAATCCCACCGACCAATTGAAGAAGGAATTAGCGAGCACAAGAAATCGAATGAATTTGCTAGAGAAACAGCTTCAAACCTCTGAGGCAACAGCTACGATTCCCATCAAGAAGGTATGTAATGTTAGTTTGTTGTTTCTTGTGTAGAAACAGATACATAATCAAGGTATAGTTTCATGCCATTAATCCCATGTGCACCGAGTCTTGGAACTAGTTTGAAGATAGCTTACAGCCAGCATGTTCTTCAAGCTGGCATAATAACGCATGACAAAGGCAATATACAAGTCTAAGATGATAACTACATCTTTTGTCTGCTCAAGGCAGTCTGGTTGGATAATTGTAATTAATTAATTTATTAAGTTATCGCTAATTGTGTTTATTTATTTTGTTTGTTTTCAGGACCCGACCGCCGATTCCGTAAATGATAACATTCTAGAGAGGAGGCACATGGACTGGGTACATTCTTTTTTTTTTCTAGTAGTGATGATTGAGTCATGTTTTATATGTATATATATGTATATCCACATTTAGCAAACGTCATTGATCGCAGATCTTAAATAAAGATGAGTATACATAAATGTTCTGTAAATGAATGAACGTATATATTTTACTTTGCTCTATTCATAAAAAAGAAAAAAAAGAAATACAAGTTAACAGATCTTGATCGTCTGACTAACCTTTAAAAGCTTAACTTAGTCATGTTATCTTGACCTCAAAGTATTTTCTTTTATCTCTTGCATCCGAGTAAACTCCAAATGGGTACAGAAAACTGAGGAAAAATCATGAAAATAGAGTCCAAGCACCCCCCCTAATCGTTGATGCACGTAATAATAAGACTGTTTGGAATTCAAGCACAAAGACCCCCTTTTTTTTTTTATATATATCTGAATCTGAAATGATCTGAAGTTTGGGTCTCGAGTGTTGCTTAATAGCCTGTTTAATCTATTAACAATTATTAATGTGTGAAGGTAAGTTGGCGTGACGTTTCGATATTCTTCAAAGGCTAAATGACAATTATTAATTATTAATAATTCATTAATCAGCATCAACAGCAGGTGTCGTCGAAGCACACCCGTCAGGTTTCTAACCCGGATGCGGTGATCTACTCCATGATCCCTCCGACGGAAGAGGAGGAGAGGGTGTCATCCAAAGTCAAAAGAAACCGATCAGACGCCCAAGACAGCAACCGTAAATCAAAGGGTCCACGGAGAGACAACGCAGTGAAACGGAGGAGCCACGAGTTGCAAGCTGCAGGGAGGGTAAGCCGAAAAACCGTCACGATTTTTCCTCCATCCACAGACTTGTTACCAATTATTTAAGGAAAGAGTGGTGAGGCAAGGGAGTAAAAATAAATACCAGAAGTGTCTTCCCTTTGGTGGCACTTAGGAGTTTTCACGTTTTAAAAGAGTTATTCATTTTTTTTTGGGGGGGGGGGTAATTTCCTGTTTTCTGTTTTAAGAAAACAGAAATGGTTTTATTTATTCCAATGAAAACAGTAAATCATGGTTCTCACTTGGTCAAGAAAATGGGAACAATATGGGGAGGGGAGGGAGGGGGGGGAGAAATGTGGGTCTCCTTACTCTCTAGAAAGTCCTAGAATTTTGAGCTGTAGTCTGGAAAATTGTGGAAGAAATACTTATTTAACCACTCCTTTGATGGTACGACTTACACAAGCAGGGATTTTAATAAATTTGAGAAATAATCTGGTGTAGCTACAGCATCTCATGTTATGTAATCAGGGGAACGGTAACCAGGGGAATAGACCAATAAAATTATTACACGGTCCACGCAGTGACTACTCGGTCCGGAGTTTCGTAAAAATCACTGTAGTGACAACTCTCATATTATACAGACCCTGATGTCCTATCACTGAGATGTATGTACAGATGTACGGTTACTATGGTTACAAAATTTGGTCTTCTATGAAGTCTATACTCCTTGGTAAAAGACAAAATGGTTAACGAAAAAAAAAAATATTGTGACTATGACTCTTTAAAAATAAGACAGAGAGAGAGAGAGAGAAGAAAAGGGAGAAAAAAAAATCAGAAAATAAATAAATAAAAAGAAAACAAGAAGAACAATGGCATGTTCCTTTAAACTTAATTTTTTCCTCGTCTGTAATTTTCTTGTTGGCATTAATTGCGTTGCTTTTTTTGTAGCAGGCATACCAGCAGCCCATTTGATTTCAGGCGGGTTAAGTTACTCCCGAAGCCAATTGAGTGAGATTGCTGTTACACGTAGTTTCGTTAAGGCCGCCCAAGCATAATATCAGAAACGAGGAAATGATTCGTATAGCATTCCTCGAACAAAACTCAGCAGGTAACAGCCAGTGTGAAAGGGAAATAGGCCGTTCTATTAGTTCCTGCATTCGGTCAGGATCTCTGTGGACTCGTAGCTGCTTTAGCGGGGGTTGTATCCAATTTTGAAAACAACAGTTTTCTCAACACTTTTGGCTTCTAGGTTATGGATTAATACTGTTTCCTGGGAATGTCTTTTGTTATGGGATAAATGTTTTATCCTTGATAATTGGATACAGTCATCTCTTAAATGGGAGAAAGGACCCTAGCTAACAGGACTATACTGGTGAAAAGATTACTCTCTCTCAAACTGAGTGTGGTGGGTACAAGCAATATCTTCTTTTTTCTTCAATTTCTAATCATCCAATTTCAATTTCAAGTTGGAATAGGGCAATATAGAGAAAAAAATGGATCAACAACAAAAATTGTCTAGATTACCATAAAATCATATGAAACAGTAATCTACATAACTTAAATTTTTTTTTTTCCCTGCCTTTGATTTTTGATCATCCAATTTCTATATTGTATTACAAGTTGGAATAGGGTAATATAGAGAAAAAAATGGATCAACAACAAAAGTTGTCTAGATTACCATAAAATCATATGAAACAGTAATCTACATAACTTAAATTTTTTTTTTCCCTGCCTTTGATTTTTGATCATCCAATTTCTATATTGTATTACAAGTTGGAATAGGGTAATATAGAGAAAAAAACAGATCAATAACAAAAATTGTCTAGATTACCATAAAATCATATGAAACAGTAATCTACTTAACAGAGAGAGGTTTTTTTTATTTTTATTTTTTATTTGCACAGGCAGCCTTTTGCGCTACA
Source organism: Apostichopus japonicus (assembly GCF_037975245.1). Taxonomy (NCBI): domain Eukaryota; kingdom Metazoa; phylum Echinodermata; class Holothuroidea; order Aspidochirotida; family Stichopodidae; genus Apostichopus; species Apostichopus japonicus. Next base: position 12,889,184 of record NC_092572.1, read on the forward strand.
CTGAAAATACACTTAAAATTGTAGCAACATTAATGTATGTTGTGTATGGAACTGTATCAGAGTTGTAGGAGTACGCATTTACCATAATTTGCAGTGCGTCTAAAACCAGAATTGAAACATGCCATTATAAATGGAAATGACAAAGCACGTTTGAGTAATTTTCTTGTAGTGCAGTTGTTAAGGCAGTCCAACTGTTTTGGATAATGTAGTTTTCTAATAAATACAGCATATCAGTCCATAAAAGTTGTAAATTAAGTCTTTTTGAACTTAAGTTTTAGTTAGCTTGACCAACTCTTTAACTGAGGCCTTTGTCAGAGAGTTCTAAAAGGAGATACCCAAAAAAACCCATCTCACACAACCATCATCCTTAGCTTTTATGACTGAGCTATTTGTGAAGATAGACAACCCCCCCACCGCCCCACCCCCTCTAGAGAGGTGTAAACAGGTCAAGCGGCTGTCACTTTTTGGAATCCATTATATCATTGTTAACCATAATAATCATAATAACCGGCAGTTATTTTTACGATGCTTAAAGTGACCACAAATGTGGGAGAAACCCGCGAGGGCTTTTGGATTACAACTTACACGTCGGGTGGCTTCTACAATTTAACTAAAATGTGGAATCTTTACAATTTAGAAAGTCATTTCAGATTGTTCCATTAGGATCTGAAACCCATTTACTTTCTCATTTGTAGTAACAGTGTTGACACAGAAACCCAGTGCCCTCATTAGCTCATGTTAGAGGTTCAATATGTAACGGTCAGCGATTTATTTAAACCAATCTCAATTACAGAAAATAAACATTGTAAGAAGAAAAGAAAGAAAAATATATGCAATTGAGGCACATGTGGCTCGATGATGATGATTTAGTTTGTGTCTCCTTCAAGATCGGTGTTTGTGAATCCTGTTAGTACAGGCAGTACTTTTGTAGTTCATTTTTTATCACATTAGAGGGATGATGTTGGTTGTGTTTGTGGCGCCTTCAAGATCAGGGCTTGTGAATCCTGTTAGTACAGGCAGTACTTTTCGAATTTTACCTCTATCACATTAGAGCGATGATGTTGGTTGTGTTTGTGGCTCCTTCAAGATCGGTGTTTGTGAATCCTGTTAGTACAGGCAGTACTTTTGTAGTTCATCTCTATCACATTAGAGCGATGATGTTGGTTGTGTTTGTGGTTCCTTCAAGATCGGTGTTTGTGAATCCTGTTAGTACAGGCAGTACTTTTCAAATTTTACCTCTATCACATTAGAGCGATGATGTTGGTTGGGTTTGTGGTTCCTTCAAGATCGGTGTTTGTGAATCCTGTTAGTACAGGCAGTACTTTTCGAATTTTACCTCTATCACATTAGAGTGATGATGTTGGTTGTGTTTGTGGTTCCTTCAAGGTCAGTGTTTGTGAATCCTGTAAGTACAGGCAGTACGTCTTGAGTTTATCTCTATCACATAGAGTGATGATGATGGTTGTGTTTGTGGTTCCTTCAAGGTCAGTGTTTGTGAATCCTGTAAGTACAGGCAGTACGTCTTGAGTTTATCTCTATCACATAGAGTGATGATGATGGTTGGGTTTGTGGTTCCTTCAAGATCAGTGTTTGTGAATCCTGTTAGTATAGGCAGTACTTTTCAAGTTTATCTCTATCACATAGAGTGATGATGTTGGTTGGGTTTGTGGTTACTTCAAGATTGGTGTTTGTGAATCCTGTTAGTACAGGCAGTACTTCTCAAGTTTATCTCTATCACATAGAGCCATGATGTTGGTTGGGTTTGTGGTTCCTTCAAGATCGGTGTTTGTGAATCCTGTTAGTACAGGCAGTACTTCTCAAGTTCATCTCTATCACATTAGAGTGATGATATTGGTTGTGTTTGTGGCGCCTTCAAGATCAGGGTTTGTGAATCCTGTTAGTACAGGCAGTACTTTTCAAGTTTATCTCTATCACTTAGAGCGATGATGTTGGTTGTGTTTGTGTCTCCTTCAAGATAGGTGTTTGTGAATCCTGTTAGTACAGGCAGTACTTTTCGAATTTTACCTCTATCACATTAGAGCGATGATGTTGGTTGGGTTTGTGGTTACTTCAAGATCGGTGTTTGTGGTTCCTGTTAGTACAGGCAGTACTTTTTCATCTTGTCATTGTATTTTTTTTTTCCGGCATTAGATATTGAAATGTTTGCACTAAGTTGCTTTCCTTTAAACCAGTATTTTTGTCTCATAGTAAAATGTTGTGATAATGACTCATGGTTTGTTGTTGCCCGAGGGAAGAGAAATGCAGGGAAGCAGACTATAAGAGGAATGAAAAGTCAGCAGTTTTGATTAATTTTTAATGCAGCTCGTGGCACTCTGACGTGAAATGTATGAAAATGATCTGTAGGCATGGAACTCAGTTGCAGGGCATTTAAGAGCATAATATCCGTCAATATAATACTTCTTAATCTTGGGTATTAACCAAAATAATATAACAAATATTAAAACTGGCTATATATACAGGCACTGAAAGGACCTTCACTATACTCCAACTGTTAGCAAGCATAGCATGTTTACCAAGCATTTTTGTGAGTTATAGGAGAGGAGTTTGTTTAACAGTCTTTCCTCCCAATTTTTTACATTGCCAAGAAAAATGATTGCAACAATTTTTACTTAAACACTTTCCTTGACATCCATTTATTTGAAGGATATTCATATTCGGGGGGTTTAACCGGTAGGTAGATGAGTGTCATATGAGGGTGGCATTTAAAATGCTCTTACAAGTTTTGGAACATAACTGACCATTATTAGATTTTCTAGCAAATTAGGTTGCTATTGCTAATTACCTTTTCTGACCATCAAAAAACATTTGCATGTCAAGGAAGCTCATCAAATGTTACCAAAAAAAAAAGAAAAAAAAGAGAAAAATGAGAGATGTTGTTTGGAAATGCAAAATTTGGAAGGGAATTGAAAGGACTTGGAAATGTCACATGAATGAGGAAAGAGAGAAAAACTGTCAAAAAAAGTTGTTAGGAAATGAGTCACATCCTGATTGAGCTTTTTTTTCTACTTTTCCCGGCAAGAGAGGAAAATAGGTCACATCGGACTTGGGAGTGGACACAGAGCTCTTGCAGTAAGCTTTGCACTAATAGTTGGTGCAGGTGATGTAGTATATATGAGTTTTGTATCTAGTAGAGTATCATGTTATGTCATTTACATTATTGCAAGTGATCTACACTACACATGAAAGAACCTCCCCCCACCCCCACCCCACCCGTCCCCCTCCACTGATAATTTACAGCACTGTTTACCAGGGTATGATTAAGTGTTAAACTTTTGTATCACAGTTTTGGAGGCTGTGAATTTGATCTCTAGCTAATATTATATAAATTATTATGTTTCCTGTGTTACAAAACCCTGGAGATGTACATCTTTTTAAATATTTATAGCAATTTATACAATCTTGTTTTGCATTTTGGGACGCGGTACCGGGATAAGTTATACCCAGTAATTATGTCAACAGTTTGTTATGTTAATTATATTTTTGGGGAATTATTTCAATGTTTGCAGCTTTGATACATCTGTGAGAATTTTTAAGCCTTCTCTGGTTGCATTTGTGGTTGAAAACACATGTATTTCAATTTGTTTCACAATGTGCCTTTCCTATTAATTACGTAAACAGAAAACTGCCTATTATGTGCACAAAATATAAACCCTGCCAAGGTTTTTGGGGGAGCTGAAAACTGATTTGAAATGGGTAGATGCAAGTATCATTTACTCCCGAAATTCGTCAACTTTTATTAATCTCGTTAAATTAACGAGAAACTTTAACAGAGAGAGCCAGCGGAGCCGAACCCTGGTCGGAGGTAAATTGAACGAGAGAGGCTGTTTCTTTAATTGTATCCTCTTGGAAGAAACCTGCCGTGGGTCTAGAATTAAAATCTCCCGGGAACACTGCGGGGAAGTAATTAAAGTCACGCTAAGTGTGACATTTTGGTCGGGTTGCCTTTCATTGGTTGGCGTTAAGAAGAGGATAAAGTTTGTGAGAAACAAAAACCCGCTAGATAGGTCAAAGGTCAAATGACTTAAAGCAGAAAGTTTTGCTATTTGCCCGTCATAAAGTACACACACTGAATGGCACACTATAGGCAGATACTGTAGATGTGCAGATGTGTAAAATATAAATGGGAAAAAAACAGGCACCTTCAAAAACAAAACAAGCAACAACAAATAACAAAGAAACAGAACAAACAACAGAACATGAACACAATAACACCCTAGACCCCTCAAACGTTTCACAGCAGAGTGATGTATTGTATTAGTACTTTCATGAAGAATCAAGGCCGATGTTGCGTATACATGTGTTATTAAATGTTCAGGTGTTGTTTAGATGGTAACTGTTATGTTTTCTCGACAAGAGTCAGAACTTTTGTATTAAAAGTTCCTGAAGCGGATGTTTACTTGTAAATTTAGTGAAGTGGTCTGGGAAATGAAATTTTGCAAAATTAAACACCAGGTTCCTGAAAAATCAATTATCTTCCATTAAATCCAGGGACCAAACGATGGGGTGTGACCCTGTCATTTATTAGGGAGGGGGGGTGGTTGAGGAAGACTGGTCTTGGGTAATTGTCCCTGAAAAAGAGAAACATTATAGACCTGGAATGGTGCAATCTAAGGCATAATTTAGACCATATAAATAAGGTGTAAATGCAAGTCTTTGTTGAAACCTACTTTTGAGTTTATGTGTGAGACTAAATTCAGGTGACTTCACCCAAAGCACCGTCCTAAATGGTTGTGACAGCTATTGTTTGTGACTAATTTAGGTAACTCATTAACATGAAACAGGTCATTAACAGAGAAGAGAGTTTCTGTTTTTTTGTTATGACGTTAATAGTGCACCACTAAAACAAAACTTGACATATTTTTTAAGTACTTTATTGAGTGGAAAAAAACTATTTAGAAAGCTTTTGAAAAGTTAAAGGGAATATCTTTCAACTAGTTGTGGAAAAACAAAAATGTTTGTCACAGAAAATCACAAATTTATACCAGTGAGAAAAAATAAACTATGAAGAATATTAGCATAAAAATAGATAAATAAATAAAGAAAAAATAATAATAATAATAAAGGAAGAAAAGAAACTCTTATGAAAGGTAGCAACCAGTAAAACTTAGTTTTATAAGTCATTGAGAAGATTTTTAGCTTTTGTCTGAGTTTACTTAAACTTATAATGTTCATCCAATGCATGCCCTAACTCCCTACCGCCCCCTTCCATTCACTCCCCTTCCCCTCCCTCCTAACACTTTCTTTTTCCTGTCCTACCTCTGTCCTCCCCCTTTTCCTTTCCTTGTGAGGCTTTCCCATTCCTTGCCACCCTCCCTGTCCATTTCTCTGCCCCTTCTACTACTCCCACATACCTTCCCTTTCTGCTGCACATCCATCTCCCTTCCCCCTCCCCCCACCCACCTTCCCGAATAGTTTGCTGAGCCACAAGACATTGAAATATACAGATTTTCCATTTTGATTATAGACACCATTGTAAAATGTTTAGTTGATAAGAAAACACTTAAATGTCTTTGCAACAGACGAAATACAAAATACCAAAATGTATACAAATTGAAAAATTTCTACGACATAAAAAGAAGTACGTCTATATTGTATGAACTGATTTGTTACTTAAACGTACATGTACAGGTATTGACCTGTCTATTGCAGTTAAATGTTGTTGTCACCTTCAGGAAGTTATTAATTTTGGGCTTCATTTTCTGTTTGAAGGACAGAATGTATCTTACCGTGTAGATGAATCTGTTTGTGTGTGGATGATATCTCGTTGCTGATCTGAGAGTCGCTGCATTAACACTTCCCGGTCTACAAGGATAGTACTTGTTATTTATTAACAGCAGATTGTGATTTGAGTATCTTTTGCTTTCCAACTCTTTAGTCTTGATCACCAATTAATGAAAGAACAAAGAACAAGAAGAAGAAGGAAGAAAAAACGAAGAAGCAAAAACAGTCCAAAAAGTTTTAGAAATATTGTTTATTCTGTGCATTCATATCACTTCAAAAGCTTTAGTAATATGAGAAACTTCCCCCCCCCCCCCCGAGGTTTACATGGTTGAACGGATGATGTGCCAGCATATCTTTCTTTCCGTAAGAATTGAATCTGGACGTGCCAAGTTTGGACTTACTACTTACATAGATTGGTAAAAAGACTTAATTAAAAACCTAGTTACATTTTTTGAAGGAAAAGAAATATGGAATACTATCTGTATTGAAGAAATACTGATAATTGGAATGAATCTAGTTTTTAAGTAATTTTTAATTTCCTTGTGGATGTCTTGCTGCTCACAAAGCAAAAGAGGTTTTTGGAAACAATCCTTGGCAGCCTACAAGGTTCAGTAACAGATGTGCCTGAACTTGCTATGAACATACCAAGTCTGGACTTTGATACTAGCATAAACTGGTCAGACAATACTCTATACAAGCTCTACTGACAGGTTTTAAGATGAAATGAACGATACGTAATAACTACCCCCTCTCTCGAAGAAACCTTGGTCTGATAACTCGATTGACTCTGGTTATGTGATTTTAATTTATATTTTGTTACCACATAATAGAGTACACTGATAATTTCCTGCTGAGTACCTCAGAGTACCCTGATAACTTCCTGTTGAGTTTATATTGGTCCTGGTTTGGTCAGAAAGTTTTTCTTGATCTTTCTTCTCATCTGTCAATTCATTGGTTTCTGGTCACTCTAAAGATATCTTTGTTACATTGGTTTAACACCTCTTGAACAGGTATTGGAAGTTATAAATTGGAAGTTATAAATTACTACCTATTCTATGAAAAAAACCACAGTTCATTCACAAAATAAACCCCCATAAAAGTTGCAGTAAATTTCATTTGTGGAGAGTATAATTTAAATTTGTTTTCACGTTTCGTCATCCATGACACGATTAGTCTGTGATACAATTTATTAAAGACGACTTTTACTCCCGAGTTCTGGAGAAAAAACATTGCTCTTTCTAACTTCAAAAAGTTATTTTCAAATTTTCTTTTCATCACCCTCTCACGAAAATGTCTTCACGGCCAGACGCTTAAGAATCACTCGAAAAGGTCACCCGAAATACGAACAAGTCATTTTTGAGTCCATCCAATCCCCGACGGATTCTTAAGCGTAGAGTGTTCAGCTTTAGCTTTAGCTTTAGTTGGGACACCCTTCAATGACATCTATGTTGTCTTGAGCACAAGCTACTTAAACTGTTGTAACAATATTCAAGCATTTTTGTCATTGAACAATTCACAACGATTTTGCACCGACATCAAAGAAACCCCCGCATTGTGTCAACAGTCATGTGTCAAGTGTCAGCACTCAGATTAATCGACAATTTGATGTCAAAAACCATTACTACAGTACTTCCCTACTCTATATAAAAATGTTAAAAAAAAAAAAAAGTGTTAAAAAGAAGGGTTTAATTTTGCTGATATATTTTGGTGTCTTAGGCCATTATTTATACAATTTTTACTTTGCTTTTGTAACCCCATCCAATCCCCTGTTCTTTCTTTTTTCTCCAGGCTCATTCTGTCCCGGTGCATTCAGAGGATCACGAGGACGACAGAGATGAGAGAAGGAGTCGAGCCGTAACATTAGATCCAATGCAAAATTTTGGAAACTCGGTAAAAATACTCAATTTTGCAACAAACCCCCCAAAAAAAAAAAAATAAAGAATTTTTACTGACTTTTTTATTTCAGTATTGCTTGTATGTCATTTCTGAATGAGCAATAAACAGCTGGTCGAAACAGGTAACAGTGAAAGAGTTTCGGAGGGGGGGGGTCGAATTCAGGGGTAGGGGGACCTTTGGGTGGACCTGACCTTTTGAAATTTGGAATAAAAGTAAACTACACTATGGTTGGGTCCAAAATAATTTATGTAGTGGAGACATTTAGCAGACTTTGAGCTTGGTCATTCCTAAATCTTTCAGATGTCTTATATATATATATATATATATGGTCAATTCCACGGTGACTCGCGTGACATTTTTACTAAAATTCCTCTCTATTTAATATCATTAAACAAATAAAGAAATTACCTGGGAGAAAAGCATTCATGTAGTCAGTAAGGTAAGCCTTAATGCTTACAACAGTAGACAAAAAATATTTATACCTCAAGTATTGGGGGTGAAATTGGCGAAAAACTAAACGTGACTCGCGTGACAGTTACTATTAGCAAAAATCAGAATGCACACACAAATGTTCGATTTCTTATGTCTTATTAAAATACTTCCAATCACTTTTTGTAATCATACCGAAGTTGAAAAACACCTCTACCTCAATTGCTATGCAACTTTGAAAAAAATGTTGTAACGCATGAAAATAACGATGAAGATGTATTGTGACTCGCGTGACAAGAAAACGTGACTCGCGTGACTAGTTCACTTTTCGGATAGTTCTAGACCAAATGCAGTAGTGAATCAAAGGTATAGCTCTTGCACAGTGAAATATAACATTCATTGGTCTAGAAAGTGTCCAAAAGGTACTTCCCTTGGGAATGTCCAGATGATATTATGTCCCCGAGTTACCTTCATGACTGCAGACAGTAGGTAATATACTGTACGGGTAGTACAGTTGTTCAGGCAATATATCTTGTCAATTAATATTTGTAACAACATTTAGTCTGTTGAAGTCACTCATTTGAGAGTTATAGAAGAAAGACATCTATCAAAATGTGATTCAAATTACCATTCTCATTTGTCATATTTGAATAAACCAAAAGTGTAATACTTGAGAAGATACATTCGCTCATAGGATTTTGGGAATGATTGAGCAGTTAAAACCTTAAGGTTGTCAAGTCATAGCACATGGTATTGCCAGATACAAATATAGATTATGTTTTTGTATCTTACTTAAAAATCAAAGACAAGTGCTAACTTTCCAAATGTGGTGATAAAATAGGCATTATATTGCAAATAAATATTCATGATTTTAAATTCTGATACTTCAAATGAAATTATCATAATTAGTTGCATTATGTGTGCCCATATTATTCAAGTTGCCTAATTAAAGGGGAATGCATATATGATATCTTTAATCAGTGATTCATTCATCAAACTATAACATCCCTGCAAATTTCACACAGTAAATAGGTAGAAGCACTATCTTGATTTGATGTGACTCGCGTGACGTGACTCGCGTGACATTCGTAAAGGGTGATTTTCTGCAAAATTTGAATATCTTCTGAAAAGGAAAATTCAGTTATCCTTTTGGTATCTATGTGAAGACGTGATATTCATTATTTGGAGTAAAACTATTGTGCAGGCAAGGAGAAAAAAAACAAAAACAGTAAATTTTGTGACTCACGTGGCAGTAAATCAAGGGTGTTTACTGTTTTCAATTTACCACTGTTGTCTAATGCCTTGATGTCAAAATAAAATTGAAGCTATTAAGTGAGCACTATGCTATAGCAAATATAATTAGTCCAACACACAGTTAATAGGTAGAAACACTATCTTGAATTGACGTGACTCGCGTGACGTGACTCGCGTGACATTCGTAAAGGGTGATTTTCCACAAAATTTAAATATCTTCTGGAAAGTAAAATTCAGTAATCCTTTTGGTATCTATGTGAAGACTTGATATTCATTATTTGGAGTAAAACTATTGTGCAGGCAAGGAGAAAAAAAACAAAAACAGTAAATTTTGTGACTCGCGTGACAGTAAATCGAGGGTGTTTTCAATTCACCACTATTGTCTAATGCCTTGATGTAGAAAAAAAATTGAAGCTATTAAGTGAGCACTATGCTATAGCAAATATAATTAGTCCAAAACACTGATGATACCTTTGATTAATATGTACAAATCTGCACAAAATGAAATTTCACTGTATTTTTCATAATTTAGTTACTACGGGAACCATTTGTTATTACCGACCCCATAATCAAACAAATGATGTTTCTGGGGTGAAGAAATTATTTTTAGTAACTACAAGTATTCTATTTATTGGAAACTTATACAATTTTAATGTACAATGATTTTAAATTTTTTGGTATGATGTTGACCTTATCATGGAATTGACCATATATATATATATATATATATATATATATATATATATATATATATATATATATATATATATATATATATATATGTGTGTAAGTTACCCTGTCAAAATTAGGATACTGAGGGGGCTGCAGCCAGGCTGTGTGGGACAATGATTTTCACACAGTTTCGTAAAATAGGCTGCACTTCTGCGGCTCTAGACAATCCCGACTGTTTGATATTGCTTCATCCTCACTGAGTAGGATTTTCATGTCGACGCGGCTTGCAGCTTTACCTTTTTTGACACAGAAATCATTTGTATTCATTCTTTAGTGTGACAGGGATACCAAGCACGTCACAAACATCTGACTCTAGCTGGTTTATGTCATGACTCAATATATTTGCGCTGTGTATTTGCCTAACCCCAAACAATTGATCATATCGTCCATTTCCCAACTTAAGTCTGTCATTTCTATGACAAAGTCTACTACTCTTTACTTAAATTCGGACCATACAAATTTTCTCATCACCCTTTTGACACATAATGACCCCCGTCAGCACATATGCAACAACCCTGTTTTTCCTTTGTCACTTTCGGCAATTGAGTTCACCAGAACAGGAAGGTTCTTAATTTACTCTCGTCCACACACGTCGGCTTTAATTTCCTACGCAGTAGAGGCAAACAATGTTTATGCGGGAGATGGTTTGGGTCGACCGGGGTTTTTTCGTTTGGCATACCTGAGACCGGGCATTGATAGTTTTAGTACTGACATTTATGGCTGAACCTCTTCCATGTTCTGTTGTTTTTATCCTAGGGTGATGATAGAGTTGTTTTTTTGGCCTAAGAAAGTTATAAAGCCAAAACATCTTTAGCTTTGTCACTGGCTTTCGGCAGTGAGTCATTTATCCGGTACCCTGACGACGAACTGCCAAACAAAGAACGGGCATATTGCTAAACAAAATGGAGAAACGTATAGCCCTCTTTAACAATTATGTATCTATGAAACGAGGTTGTTAGAGCTAGGTAGATGGGAGGTATTGTATCTATGAAATGAGGTTATCAAAATGCTGAAACTTTCAGAATATAATTTGAAAATTGAAAATGACTTCTAATTTCAAATCAACACAGCTTTTCGTCTATTCTATCGATTACCATTTTTCTATTTCAAGCATGATTAAGCTTCCCCACGTAACATTCCCAACCCCATATCCGCAAGAAAAGTCAAAGGTGGGAGGAAGAAGTTACTCGCGTATTCCTTCAGAAAAGCTATGTTCATGGCTAAATCTCTCATAGATGGACTTTCTAGGAAAGACTTTTTCTTTATCCGTTTGTCTTTTTTTTTTCTCTCTCTTTTACAGACTACAGATCCAAAAAGTATGAATCTATTTAATCCAGTCCCCAGTACTGCCCATAATATATTTGCCCCAGCCCCCATGGGAGATCATAACCAGTATCTTAACAGTCGGCAGATCATCGCCATGGACGACGAGTTTCAGTCGGACCCAGAAACAGTACGTATTCTTCTTTGAATCAATCTCTACATCCGGTTAATCTTCTCATTCCCTTTAATCACTCTTCCGAGTACAAAGCAAGCCATTCCTGTAACCCTCAGGTCTGTAGTTCAAATCCTGTTCTACCCCTCTCCCCCCCCCCCCAAAAAAAAGAACAAAAAAAAAGAAGATTTTTGCTCTCTACAAGTTTGTTTATAGCCCCCCCCCCCCGCCCCCCAGAAAGTTATTAGGTAGAAACAAATCTTTGTGATTAGCTGAAGGGCGAACTGGTAACAGGGTAGTCCAGGTGGAGGCGTGTGGGGTTGCTCATGTAGTTTGGGGAAAGTGAGGGGGGATATAAACCATCCAAGGGCCTGATAATCTCAAGGTCACTGGTTAGAATCCCACCCAATCTAGCCAAGACATTTTTTGCGAGCTTATTCAAATTTGTTATTAAACTTAGTTTCCCTGTCAGATTTCTGTTCCGTTGCTCGTCGACTTAAACTAAATAACATGTAATGAAAAAGTTATTAGATTGGAACAAGTCTATGTAGTTAGCTGAAGAGAACTTTAGATGAGAGGGGTGAGTGATGTTTACTATAAATTATAAATTGAGGAGGCGGTGGGGGTTGGGGAGAGGCGATAAGTATTAGCAAAGTGAACTTAATTATTTGAAACATGTTTCATGAATAATTTTTACACCTATTGTACTTTTGTATTTGCTTTGGCCCTTTCCTGCCCCATTGCCACCTCCCTTCCCCTGCCTCTCAACAAGATGGTAACATTTTTTTAGCAATTTGCTCTTTCTACCGTTGGCCATCCTCAGCTGGGTTGGTTGCACTAGTTCTTGACCGCATTGATTCCAATCGTAAATGCTAATCATCTTGTCAAAGAACGATCTTATCACCATGAGAACGTGACTCGCCGATCTTTTCCCCATCTTCTCGCCTTCTGACTTCATGCTCTCGTTTGTAAAAATGTTAAATTTCCCCCTCGCTGTCACGCCCGACATTTTCCATCTTTTTTTTATTCTTTTGAATGTTATTTTAACCTGTGACCTCTTTTCCTCCTCTGACCTTTGACCCGACATTGCATTTTGATATTTCTTCTAACAACAGGTCTTCTATGTCGAGCAAACTGTAAGTCTCGTTTTGCCCCTTGTCTCTTGTTTGCTTGGCTTTTTTAAGCTGCTGCTACCTTTCTGTTATATAACTACTCTCTATCCTACCACAGGGAAATATGTAGCCTACATGTAAACACACAAACATACACACCCCAGACTGGCGTGTATTAGTAGTAGAACCCCCTCTATCACCTGGTTGAGCTGTAGTCAATTTATACTGCTTGCATGAATTAGTATTAGTAATGGTACTGGTAGGGGAAACAACAAACAAAGGGATTGCTCAAGGTGATAAGGGATTGTTTTGAAAGATATCTGTGCAACCTCTTTGGTGACTGATGGTTATTCCTGCATGAGTAGTACGGGGTAAGGGATATAGGGGAAAGGCAGGTGGGATCATTTGTGGCTTAATCAAGCCCTCCCCTTATCCCCCATCATAAACCCCCATGCCTTCAATACAATTAAAGAAAGTGATATGTGGGTGTGTGGGGGGGGGCTTTGGATTTCCTGTAAACCAGTAAAAAATGTATATGGAAATGTTTTCTTACTTCATCCTTATTCTTGGTTTAGTGGGGAGTACTTCCAATGGGGGGACCTCTCTGAATTGTACATGGTGAGAGGACATGATGACAGTTGGAGATGAGTTGGATGAATACAGTTTAGTGGAGGGGTAGGTAAAGGTTGGGGAGGGGGAGGAAGGCACTTAATGAACTCTATCTGATATCTATCTGGTACAGTTGAAGATGTATCAAATTCACTTCCAAAAACTTCTTTTTTTTTTTTTAAATCCTCCTCTTTTGAAAAACCTTCCAAGGTACTTAGCCATATTAGTCTGCTCACAATATTGTCAAGGATATACTGCAATTATGATAAAACAATATTAAATAGAAATGAACACATCAATGTTATCTCTGTGTGTGAGTTTAAGGCATCTTGAAGGCTGTCTTGTAGTCCACCCCAAACCCACCCCCACTCCCCACTCCCTCCCTCCCTCATCCTCTTTCTTCACAGTCATTCATTCTCTAATCCCTTCACCTCCTCCAAACTCTTGTTTATTCAACATCTCATCCAGCCTGTACTATATATATCTCTCTGCTTGCCTACCAATAAAACTGCCTGTGCTATTCATACTCTTGTAACCGTAATTCTTACTCCCTGCATGATAATGAGCAAACCAGCAAAGTAAAACCGTACAAAATGTTAAACAAACTTTTTGTGAAAAATATTCCACCATTTTTTTCTCACAAGGATTTTCGGTGTAACGTCCAAAGAGTCATGACCTATGGGCATGTCATTACTGTACTTTAGAAACCTTTAAAAATGTGATATATCAACATTAAAGCCGTCGTTTTGAAAAGTTAACGATCGTACGAAAAGAAAGAAAGAGAGAGAGGGGAGAGAAGAGTGGAGAAGTATCATAACCGATAAAACTTGACTTCCTTGTCTTGCATCACAGAACCGATGTGGGAAAGTTTGTTTGATGTTTTGAGGGACGACTGGTGATAGAAATAAAGTTTGAAATATTTTGTCAGGATATCCAGTTTATGTAAAGCAAATCTGCATGTCCAAACCCTCCATGATGTGTGTTCTTTATTAGACAAATCACATTGACATTTGGACAGCACCATAGGAACAACGTTCCTGCTACAATCTTCATAAAAAATCAGCTCGTCAGCTGTTTGTGCCATTATTTCCCTGTTAAGGTTTATATTTCTTTAGGATAATACCGAAATAAGCACCAATGGGAACTTTTTTAACGGAAAATGCTACATAGAGTATATGTGATGGACTTATCGGTTTTTTTATTCCCTTGTTTTCACTTAAACTTTCTCTAAGAAATATGTAATTTGTTTCTCTCATTCAATTGAATTTCCCTAATTTCTTGTGGTTTTTATTATTTACCTTGTTTTTGGAACCATTACAGAATTATGATAAGGTGGGTGATACCGTTTGTGTGTCAATTCCTTGTAGATTTATGTTTCTCGTCTTGCTGTGAGTGTATCTGTTTGCTTGTTCTATCTGTGAACATTTATTTTCTTTTTACTCTGGCAAAAAGAAAATGTTCTTTTTTCCTTTTTCCTTCTTGCTTTACGTCAAGATTTGTTTTGGAGTGGTCATCAAACTTTTTTTTTACTTTCTGCGTTTCCGTAGTAACTGTAGTTCTGTTTGAAGTTTTAAAATACAGAGATACTTATTGAACTTCTTTGGAAAGGTTCCCTTTTCTAAGGCTTAATTAACCAAGAGGCTTATTGCAGTGTGCGTTTTTCAAAAATGTTCAATGATTTTCAATGATTTTTACTTTCTTCAGACCAGCACCTCTCTCTTGAATGTCAGTCTTAATGGTCTGCTGAAAAACTTGTCATATGATTCAATGTAAAATACATAAAGAAATTTGTTTTCCCTGCAATCTATTGGAATGGAAGAATCGTCCCCCCCCCTCCCCCTACAATCAATTAGAATGATACCTAACTCTTTTTGAACTACACAGGATATTCTCGTGTATTAATTAATTAATTATTTAATTAATTAATATTTGAGTATAGAAAGATAGAAGAAGAAAACAAAATAGTGTTTTTCGGAAATCCTGAAATTAGCAATTTTTCAATCTATTTATAGCGCACATAAAATCTTTCTATTTTTCTGAAACTTTCAAGTCTCTCAACTTCAGATTTAACCTGTTTACTTCAGGTCTTCTAGTTATTCATCAAGTTTTTTAAGTACATGTGAGCTCCCTCTAAATGAGAAGGCATTCCATGGAGTTGCAGATTTCTATCCCTAAAACAAAATAGTTTCCCCGAAATTAGCAATTTTTCAGTCTATTAGCGGACATAAGACACAGTATATTTGAGTATAGAAATATAGAAAAGGAGGAAAAATAGTTTCACCTGAAATCCTGAAATTAGCAATTTTTCAATCTATTTATAGCGGACATAAGATCTTTCTATTTTTCTAAAACTTTGAAGTCTCTCAATTTCAGATTTGATCCTGTTTGCTTCAGGTGTTCTTGTTACTAATCAAGTTTAAAATAAATGTGATCTCTCTCTAAATAAGTAAGCAATCCATGACCTTTGGTAATTCGTGTCGGTAACGCTCCCAAAACATCCAAACATTTCATTTTCAAAAACAGTCGTTACTTCCTTATTGGTACAACACTTTCATTAAAGCTGTTTTGTCGGTTGGGTACAGTAATAAGAACCAACACAACAGTATTATTGCATTCCTATTAAAATTTAAAATTTCCAGAAATTTTTTATAAAGCAATCCAACCTGTTTATTAGCCAATGAAACTTGGTGGCGCCAGACCAGTGAAGACCTCTGTGTTTCTTACAGTACAGAGAGGGTGTACCTTGTGTATGCTGTTACATTACACCTGCACTACGGGCTATCAAACACTGTTTCCTGATCATTGTATTACACTTACATTGAAATTATCAAAGCTCACGATGACTGAAATGTTGTGGTTTCTCTTTTTTCTTTCTGAAAAATTAAGCTTTCATCCTTTGAAAGGAACACAGATTGTCTTGAGGTGTGAAACATCTTGTAACACATTAATCAGCCAGTGTTCATTTTTCAAGTTAGACAGTCCTTGTTTTTCTGTGTTCCTTTAATCTTAATTACAATTAGTCCTTGAACCTAAGAAAAACACACTTGAGGGAACACCCCCCTGGAAATCTAGACAAAATAACAAGTTACCGTGTGTGTTCAATCATGTTCTCGTTTTATGGTTCATCTACAGGGGAAGTTGTATTTTCGTTTCGGCACTACGCTCGGTAAAAATACACTATACAAATATATAAAAAATCTCAGTACATAGTTACATAGTGTTTCACTTAATAATATTTTGCCAGATGTCTAGCACATAAAGTAGAATAATCACAGAGTGATTTTTAACCCTTTTAAAGAACACAGAATTGCCTTGAGTAGTGAAACGTATCCTTCATACTTCCTTTCCATTTTGTAGTTGTACGAGGGGAAATGTCATAATCAAAACCGTCGTAGAAAAACTTCTTGAAATCTTATCGTGTCCTTAGAACTAACTTACGCAGGGAGGTCTGAGCTACCTAATAACGCTTTTAAGTGTTTACCAAAATAGGACATACCGATATTTTGCTCCAAAAGTTTCACTTTTTCATGTTTCATTTATCGAGTCTTACTGGGAATAGAAAACAAGACATTCTCTATTTTTTTTGTCCACCCAAGAAAGATATTTTTTTATGCAAACATAGATTTAATGATGTATACTTCATAAGTTTTCTGATACAATAATCAGCCAGATTAAATTCTCAAGTTAGACGGTCCCTTTGTTATCTGTTTTCCTTTTAAAATGTTTGCATTAGTCCTTGATTTAAGAAAAACACTTTAGGGATCCCCTACCCCCACCCGCAGCCCACGAAATTACACAGTATGTGTACGTGTTGTGTTCAACCATGTTCATGTTTAATGGTTCAATGTGTGGTAAACTTGTGTTATAGTTAGTGGAGGGACCTGTTTCTCATTAAAACCTAGGGAATGGCAGTCTTTCAAATAAAAAAAAATAGTGTCACTGTTGTATTTTTGTGTTGAAAATTTATTTGTGACAGCTATCAGTTCAGGGCTGTATTTGTATTACACTTTTAATAAAGTAGTGATATTTCTCTGATGGATTCGTACGACTCCGTCAACGATAAAGTGACTCCCATATGGTCTTGTCAATACCTCACGTACCGGGACAGAATTATACAAAATAAGTTATGAAAACTTATTTGATAATTATTTGTTTATATTAAAGATGAAGGTATTCATGACCAAGTTCCTCATTAGTCTCACCAACGATTTTTAATGAACTTGTGAAACTGCTGAATCTAGAGAAAAACAAAATTAGATACACATGTGAAAGGAATCCATTTCTGATTTATCAGAGTAGTTATTTACTTTAATCTGGAGAATTGCTGAATATTATCCGGTACAAGGATGAAGAATTTCACAGTTGCAAAGAAAATGTGTTTTTTTTTGCTTTTCTCTCCTTTTCTTTTTGGTTCAGTATTAGGTTTTCAATTTCCTCGGTCATTCTTACAACAACAAAAATAGAGGGGGGGGGGGGAACTAGATAAAAAAAATCAAACCAAAATAAATGGTGCCTGGATATGTTATAGTAGTACATTTATAGAGTTTTACTTTTATGCTTTAAGTTTGTCTTTATGTAACATATATATATATATATATATATATATATATATATATATATATATATATATATATATATATATATATATATATATATATATATATATATATACATATATATATATATATATATGTATATATACATATATATATATATGTATATATATATTTTGGCTTTTGAAAATTGTTTTGACTTGGTCTTAGTTGTGTATAAATGTTATTTGGGGGGGGGGGGTGAATGTCATTGTTACTGAAAATGTTGGAAACGTGTCAGTCATTGGCATTTATTTTTTGTGTTTTTTTTTGTCTCACCCATGTTGGAGACGTGGCGTTTTTTTGTGTGTTTTTTTATTGTCTCACCCATGTACAGTAGTATAGTGAATCCTGTATTTTTTTTTCAAAATGAATTATCTTGGTAATGCTTTGGTATTTTAGAGCCTTTGAACTTAGGCTGGTATATAATTACTTGCTCCCAGTCAGTTCGATAACAGAGCCCCCCTGCTTAGAATGGCATGTAATACCAGCTGCTTCAACTTAACACTTAACCTATCTGGCAATTATAACAAAAATGTTTGAAATCCATCGACCGAATAGGTCCGGAACTAGATCTTGCGGCTGATCTACCAAAGGTAGTTTGGCAAGCAATAGAGAGAGAGTTAGAGAGCTATGGAAGCATAGCTTCTTGGAGGCCCCCATTGGTGCAAGCTGCCTCTATCAAAGCTGGTCAGAGTTAAGGCTTGGATAGTGATCTGGGCAGGGTCTGGACACAGATTTCTTGTTTGAGACGGGTCTTCCAATGAAAATGTCAGAAACCTGCAACGCTATTTAAATGTAGAGAATTTTTAATTGATATTGAAAGAGATGTCCTGGCTACTTTAACAACAATGTCAGTGTCACCCAGACTAAGGGAGCATAGAGAATGGATAGGGTCGTCCCCCCCCCCCTCCACCTTGTTTTATAGCTATGCATGGTATCGCAGCATAAATGGACCTTGTCGTTTTGGTCTGTCAGTGTACACTTTCATGATACTTAAGTTCTAGCAAGATATTTCTGTGCGTTCTACACGGGCAGTTTATTTGACAAATCTGTGATAATCATTCTCACAACTCTTCGTATTAAACCATGCGATTCTTCTTCACGCTGTGGTACAGCTAAAATTTAGTCACCACCTGCCGTTAACTCTCACCCTTCGGATCTAACCCAAAAAGTTTGCTAACAAAAAACATGGGGTTTAGCACTGAGTCTTGCTTTAAGAAGAGGGGAACTATATTATTTATTTACCCTATATATAAAGCAATATACAATGTAAGAAGTACAGCTCTCTCATACACAGGACACGTAGTATTGTTGCTGTCATTTCCGCAAGCTGGATAGAGTAGGATAACATTGACAAAAGAGGATTTGTACATGTATCACACATCCAATAGTGCTCAAATATTGACCTGTCACCTAGTTGGGACAGTTTGTTTGTTATGCTCTCTCATGTCCAACTTCAAAGCATTCATGCTGACAATACTGAACAGTATAAAAGCCAAGTAAGCTGTCAGATTATAAAAGGTTAGGAACTGTTCATACTGTCAGTACGAGTGCTTTGAAGCATGATATGGGATGACAGTATAGAGTGGTATTAGCAATTAGAATCAGATCAATGTTAGGAACTGTTCATACTGTCAGTATGAGTGCTTTGAAGCATGATATGATAGACAGTATAGACTGGTATTAGCATTAGAATCAGATAAAGGTTAGGAACTGTTCATACTGTCAGTACGAATGCTTTGATGCATGATATGAGAGGACAGTATAGACTGGTATTAGCATTAGAATCAGATAAAGGTTAGGAACTGTTCATACTGTCAGTACGAATGCTTTGATGCATGATATGAGAGGACAGTATAGCATGGTATTAGCATAAGAATCAGATAAAGGGTAGGAACTGTTCATACTGTCAGTATGAGTGCTTTGAAGCATGATATGGGATGACAGTATAGAGTGGTATTAGCAATTAGAATCAGATCAATGTTAGGAACTGTTCATACTGTCAGTATGAGTGCTTTGAAGCATGATATGATAGACAGTATAGACTGGTATTAGCATTAGAATCAGATAAAGGTTAGGAACTGTTCATACTATCAGTATGAGTGCTTTGAAGCATGATATGGGAGGACAGTATAGAGTGGTATTAGTATCAAGAAAACTCTCCAACCTGGCTGTGATATGGAATGTTTGGCTGTGAATATTCATAAGTTGTGACCTGCCCTGATTTCTGATTGCATAACATGTGTATTAACACCTTCATACTTAGCCTAACCCATTAGAGGAAATGTTTTGTCTAGTATGCATAGTGATGAAAAGACCCTTCTTTGAAATGCTGAATAATGTTTTCATTAGCTTAGCATGTAATTCATGCCAAACCCCACACTAACAGGGCTTTATCTGATGAAACATGTAATATAGAAACAAGAACTTGTATTTCTGCTATTAATAACCCAATAAAGTAGCTATTGCAGCAGAATTGCATCATAAATGATGAATTTTAGGTGCACTTAGTTAATGAATATGCATTAATTGGTACTAGCTGGTGATGAGGTAATGTGGTTAGCAAGATAAAATAAAAAAAGAAATAACAGCCATTTTCGAGTGTGATTTTGGAAATCAAAACCAGCCCAATTGTCACATTATATTCACGTCAAATGAAAAACAGAGAATTGGATTCACGATAGAAATTTTTTTCCCTTTCTGTCGGAAAAAATTAATTTATTGTTCATTTTTTTTCGTATTTGGACAATAGGAATCTTAGATGCCAAATAAATGTAGCTTGATGTTGCATCACTGCTAGATAATCTATTACATTGGGATAATTGTTTGGAAGGAATTGAAGTTTTTTTGATATTTAATTCATGGCTTATACACTCCAAAATATACCTCAATAAAGACACAGCCAAATTGGCAAGTCTAGTAGGCAATATGCCAATGCATTTTAAGTGGAAAAGATAACCAATTTTATTGCGTTTCAATTTTTTTTTTTAAAGAACACCTCATTAGTATTTTGTCTATTTGCCATAGACTTATGTTTTAATTTGTTTGATGTTGTAATTGTGTCTGAATTCTTTGTCTGTTACAGTCAATCTTCTTTGTTACAGTGATACTTTCAGTTTTGTTGTAGAGCATATGTTGCAGTGGACTATATTAGTCTAGATATACCATCAAGTTTTGCAGTCAGCTAAAATTACATGAAATTGATACGGAACAGAAGGGCATAAAAAGAATGAAAATATTGACTAGAAAATAGAATTAGAAATCTAGGATGACGAAACAAAAACAAAACCAAAAAAAATCCATGTTGGTGGATGAATGTTGTTCAATTGGAATAGAAAAAAACTAACATGAAACCTTGAAACATGAAACCACTAACATGAAACGGAGATTCATAGAAGAATTTTAGTTTTGAGGTTTTTGAAATTACAATGGAATAATGGGATATGGTTACCACAGGTATGCAGAGCAAAGTTCACATAATATGGCAAAGATATTTGACAAAACTGTAGTATGTCTAAATTTCAAATTTTATGATCAATGCAGTAGTTGACACTGAAGTATTAAACAGGTTTTGAGCAATGCTTCTAGTTTTATTTTTGTAGTTAAAACTTCCAAAATGTTTAAAACATTGTCAGCGTTTATTTGCTGTATTGTAAAACAAAACGTGAACGTCTATGAAAGTGTCATGAGAGTCAAATTTGGTAGTAACAAAAACGAAAAAAAAAAAAAGGAAGGCAAGTGAAAAGGAAAAGTGTATTTTGTGATCTCTTGGTTTTGCACATATGGCCCATTATGGAGACTTTGGATTTAAATGTTTGCCCTTGTCGTACCCTGTTTCACACGAGAGATACACGCTGTGTATGCTTCACGTAACACTTTTACATCATTACGTTAGATCCGCAAGAATTATCTTTTGTAGTCGGGTCGTGTCGCACGATTCATCGGTTTTCTGTAATCGTAAAACTTGCTGGTAGTTTACAATCTATTTATAGTAAAGGCCAGTTGGGAGACCCGAGTAACGGGATGCCTTGAAGTATTATTTTTAGGGAATTACTTGACATCGATCCTTACCTTTTGGTTTTTATTTCTTTCTTGCAGTACGATGA
Organism: Apostichopus japonicus; assembly: GCF_037975245.1. NCBI lineage: Eukaryota > Metazoa > Echinodermata > Holothuroidea > Aspidochirotida > Stichopodidae > Apostichopus > Apostichopus japonicus. Next base: position 12,911,094 of record NC_092572.1, read on the forward strand.
ACACGGTCCATTCGATAGCCTGGAAGAGCTGGAGAAGAAACCAGCACATCTAGCGGTCTTCTTGCACTATTTAATATCCAATAGTGACCCTTCTAGTATGGTGAGTCTGGATTGGGTTGTACTTTATCACAGAGGTCAAAGGGCAAAGGTACATGCCCTTGATATCGAAAGTGCGTACTGTGAGGACGTACTGTGGATGGACCCAGGCTAAACATTATCCGAGCCCGACTTGAATAGTGACCAGTCCTTGTTAAAGCTTACATGCAAAGTTATTTTGCTGTGATTAGTAACATTTGTTAAAATTCAGCAGATGTAGATGAGGACTGGGACCTAGGGTTTATGAAAGTTGTCAAGACCCATAGTCATACATCTGCCATCTCCCACCCCCTCGGCATATGGAACAATTTTCTAGCACACACAAATACTGTGTTCTGAATAGTGACCAGTACTAATTGTTAAAGCTAATACTTGCAAAGTTATTTTGCTATGATTAGTAACATTTGTTATAATTTGGTAGGTGTAGATGAGGACTGGCACACACCGCTGATTGCCAATGGTCAAGTTTGACCAAGTTGGTCAAGTTGAGGTAGCTAAAGTTCAGTTGGGCATGGGGTGTGGGCCAGCTTGATATGTCATCAACCAGTCTTATATTGCACTCAATAATGCATTATGAATATTAGAGAGAGGTGGAGAGAGAAGAAAAGATTTTTTTTTAAATGCATCTCAAATATGGATCAGATGCAACTGCGAAAATGCAGAAAGGTTAAAAAAATTTGAATCAAGTGAGAAAATAAAATCAACCTTGATATCTTGGTATGTAGCATATTTTTATTTCTATCATGGCATAGTTTCTATTTATTTCCTTATTGTTGCTTGTTCTATCAATTTTCCCATCTTTCATCTTTATTGCTATCACTTTCTCTTCTTGAATCGCAGTTCTTCTACCTCGTCACGGAGGACTACAAGGCTGGGAGTCTTAAAGAAATGAAGAAGTGGAGTTATGAAATTTTTTCGTCATTCATCGCCGAAAACGCCGTAAGGCTCGACTTTAGCTTTTTGGGTGCAAAATATGAACGATAATAGGGTGTATCGAGCGGGTTAAAATACTGTTTGAGTTTGAAGCATTTCTGAAGCTTTTTCAATTCAATTTGGAATAAAAACAAGGTTACAAGTGGAGCTATGAAATATTGTCGTCATTCATCGCTGAAAAGACTGTTAGCCTAGACTTACGATTTTGTACGCAAATATGAACAATAGTGGTATATATCGATCGGGTAGAAATGCTTTTGCAGTGTGAAGCCTTTCTGAAGCTTTTTCAACTCAATTATGTAAATTTAAACAAATGCAACAATAACAATTTATTAAAGATATCTTAAAAGTGAAAAGGAAGGGGAATAAACAAAAGTAAAGAAGTGAAAACAACAAAACAACTGTTTGATACAACAAGAATGTATCTTACCATTAGCCTTGCCTAATACAACTTTGTATAGCTTTTGGAGTAAGAGGACTAGTGTATGGAAAATACACAGAAATTGTCCTCCTAAGTACCAACAAGCAATACATAGGGTAACACTGTCAGGGAGATATTTTGTCACCAATGTAGTATTGTGTAACAGCAATTGTTTTTACACTGAACAGCAGTGTTGCCTGTATAATACAACTTTATACAGCTTTCAGTATATGAGGACTTGTATATTGGAAATACACAGAAATTGTCCTCCTAGGTACCACCAACCAAGCAATACATAAGGTTACACTTTCAGGGAGATTTTGTGTCACCAATGAAGTATTGTGTTACAGCAATTGTCTTTACACTGAAATTCCCATTCTTTTTAAGGATTAGTGGAGCCAAATATGCCCCTATGGCAAGCAGTGTCCGATATCATGTGAATCTGACAGTAGGAGCCGGGAGGGAGGGTCCCCGGAGGGGTGGGAGAGGGGTGTGAACCAAAATGAACTCATTTATAGCAGTCTGTTTAAGGCAGTAGTAGTTATTTCTGAAAGGGAATTCTATTTCATGTGAAATATCAATATACATTCAGCAGATAAAATCAACTTTTATAATTCTGTTTTTTTTTCTCCCTTTTTTTCAGCCAATGCGAGTAGAAGGCATTACCAAGGCTACTGCGGAAAATATAGGTGAGTTTTATGAGTAGGATAAAATCCTAGCTAACTGCTATTTCCTTGTCCGTCACTCCCCTCCTCCTTCCCCCTCCTCCTTCCCCCTCCTCCTCCACCCTCTCCCCCTCCACCCTCTCCCCCTCCCCCTCCTCTTGTAGAAGAGCTATCTAGTGAGAGCATGATAGTCAAGAATTAGTAATAAGTTTTAATATAAGTGACTTTTTCTTAATTACACAGCTAGAATTAAGATGGGTACGATGAGCGTGCCCCCCCCCCCCTCCCCAAAAATGTTGCAAGTACATGAGTGAATTTGTTTCTATGTTTGTATTTGATGGTTAGTTTGATTGTATTTAGGACCGAATCATGTTGACGTTGTGTGTAATGCAAGGTTTATGAGCTTAATATACAGATATGAGTGCAAGAGAATTGGACGGTCTACAAAAGTCTGCTTGCAAATTCTCAATTTTGAAAGGAAAAAAGAAAAGTCATCGAAGAGCTGACTTCAAGTTTGAATGTTGAAAGGAAGAACAGACAGAAAGAGGCATTCTGGGATTGCTTGAAATGGAGAGTTAAATGCGCTCTACACACATGTATTTTGCTTTAATTTAATATATCTTTTGATTTGATTTGATTCCCTCGATCAGAGGCCGACATGTCCGCTTCAAACTTGACAGATGAGAAGATGAAGCAGTTGTTTGTGGCCGCACAGAGCCAGGCAGTCCAGGAGGTGTTGGACCTTCTAGCAGAATTCAGGAGAAATAGATCTTTGGGACTCGGGTCCATCTTTGGCGACCAGTGGGTCCAAGAGAGTATGGAGAGGCACCAAGAAATTGGAATAGTAGAACAGCTTCTGATGCCCCATCTCACTAGGATAATGAAGTAAGTAGATAGGAATAAATTCATGTGACGTTTTGGATAATGCTTAATGCTCTCTCCCCATCATTTCCTTCCCCCCCCCCTCTCCTCAAATAGCTCTTCAACTCAATAAGTGATTTAGAACAAGGCTGCTTATGATCTCATACAACTAGGCGTATTGACGGGCAATGAAGCATTCGCTTGAGGTTATTTATGTGGCAACTGGTGTAAGTAATGTACCAACTCTGGGTCAAAACATTTCGTCGATAGTCTCAGAAGTTCGGACAGGCAACTGCGCTTCTCAAACAGCTTTAATATGATCTACTCTGCTGAAACCCCAACCTGCACTCCCCCCCCCCAAACAAAAAGAGAAATAAAGAAAGAATTAAACAAGTTGAATCTGTGGGTGATTTGAAGTAAGAAAGGAATTAATTCATGTGACGTTTGTGAAAATGCTTATGAAATGAATAATTGTGGTTGGGGGAGGTGGGGTGCGGGGAAGGACAGAAGACAGATCTCTACATTAAAGCAACTCGATACCGTTAAAGCGCTCACAAGATCTGGGCAACCGGCTGGTCGAGGTTGCACCTGTGCAATTAAAAGAAAAACATGTTATATAAAACATAAGGGTAAAGGTACATAAAGCTGTGAATTTGACTCTAAACCACAGATATGTGTCATAAGATCTCTTCTTTAAGACTTAGGAACAGACTTGTATCTGCATGTAGCGATCGGCACGTGGTACCGACACTCTACTGCTGGTAACAGAAGGCCCAGCGAAAGCTTCAAAACAATTCAAATAACAGCGCTATGTTTCAAAAATACTCTATACCCTTTAAAAACCTTTATTTCTATTTTTAATTAAATAATATTATATTTTAATGATTCAGTTTAGAGTAGAAATATTGTATTCAGTCATGCTAACCATTGGCCATTAAGTTTTTGTGGACAGCCAGGCATGATTCATGCAGTGATACAAAACAGTCTCACAAACAACAGTTGATGTAGTTCAGGTATTTTAGTTAAGTAATAATAATAATAAATTTATTCTTATATAGTGCTTTACATCAAAGAATGATTTCAAAGCACTTCACAATGTGGCATACAATAATACAATTTAAAATTATTACAGCTTAAAATAAAAAGTTCTCAGGCATATAAGCTAAAGATGATGGTTGGTATTTCGTTCCCATTCGACAGTTGTTTAACTCTTTTTTAATGGGTGTACGTCTCCTTTAAGGGGTGTTTGAGGGAGATTCCCTTCATAGGCATATATTTTTTGGACATACAGTAAATCAGACTTTGGTTGGAATTTTTGTATCGATCCTGTTTTTCTCCCGTCCAGTATCAAGAACCCAGAGGACAGGAATAGTGCCTTGGCCTCTGCCCTCAGTACCTTCTTGAGACGGTCAGGGGTCAAAGTTCAAGGAAACTCTTCCCTGGAAAGGTGTCCCAGCTTTGCCAACAAAGACAAGAAGACTCGGGGAAAGCCATCCAAAAAGGTAATTTGAAACTTTAATGCAACGCAGGTCGTCGGATGTTCAGCGAAGAGAGAGACAGAAAAAGAAAAAAAAGGGAGAGTAAAAAAAAAATAGTTCATGAAACATTTTGGGAAGCAACATTTCATTCAAATTTTAGTTTAAACTGCCATCATCAATCATCGTAATGCCTAAGAAAATTAAGCAAAATGTGCACCACGAAGAAGTTGCCTCCCTCACAAAAAATGCCGGGAAATTTACTCGAAAATTAGAAGAGCATAGAACGAGAGAAAATATAATTTTTAAGGAACCGCATTTTTTGGGCGAATTATGAAGTAGACAAAACAGTAAAAGAGCTTCTGCTTCCACCAGCTTCATCACGTGTTTGATGCCTTCGGATTATGTCTTATATAAAATGAAAAGAAGATGTCGTTTGTACAAAATCATGTCTGTCTGTCTGTTGTGATTACACCCAAAGACCCTGTAACACGTCGAAAGACCTCATTTCACAACCCTACTTTTGGCACGGTCTGAGTGATGCCTTTGGCTGATGAATTTGCAATGTAAATCTGTTGCTGCCAGTAGCACGAATAGGAATGCAACGGAAAAAAATCAATCCGCTTTTTTTCGTTTGATGAACTCTCAATAAGGAGAGTCCGAGCCTTAGTACAAGCCTGGTGTTCATTGAGCATTAACGCACGGAAAGGATCTTGTGTGCACCAGCGGATGGTCTGTCTAACCGGTGGGTTCACTAACTAAAATAAAGTAAACTGTGGACATATAATCTTAATTTACTCTACTTGGAATGTGTCTTTCCATATTCCGATAATTCTCTGTGACCCGTCGAGACACCTTTGTTGCACTCTTATTATCGCCTTTGAAATTGTCAACCTGTCAGCACAACCTCTCACTACTCCCTCAAATGTTACAGGCCAACTCTGGTCCCCAACCTCTTGCCCTGTTTCCTCCCCCCCCCCCCCATTCCTCAATCTATCAAATAGCTCTTCAGCTCAAAAGTGATTTAGAACAAGGCTGCTAACGGTCCTCATACAACTAGGCGTATTGAGGCGCAATGAAGCATACCCTTGAGGTTATTTATGTGGCAGCTGGTTTAAGTTATGTACCAGCACTGGGTCAAACCTATTGTTGATAGTTTCAGAATTTCGGACAGGCAACTGCGCTTCTCAAACAGCATTAATATGATCTACATTGCTGAAACCCCAACCCGCACTCCCCCCCCCCCTAAACAAAAGGAGAAAGAAAGATAGAAAAAAAATTGAATCTGTGGGTGATTTGAACGGAGGGTTAAATATAATCATAATGAAGCAACTACATAGTTATAAAAAGCATCTAACTACAGAAGATCCATCAGCCAATCTTAATTTGTAAGAATAAAAAGATGCAAAAACTTTTGGCACCGACGATTGAGAACATTTATCTTCTGAGCAAACTGACGTCTAAGGGGTATATGACTTATAGAACTCCATGATACAGTCTACTATCACAAGTAGGAGACCCTGAAATGCTACCTTAGAAAGTTTCAACATATCTGGGTACAAGTGAATTATAAACTAAAGCAAGATATAAAAAACAAGTCAACACTTTAAAAATGGGTGCTCTCGAGAGTTGTCAGAGAGGACGATGTCATATCGGTCCTAATGTGCGTGATCTGTACCTTTTAACGATCCCTCCAAATTAAATTACTAAACACGATCCAGTGAGATCGCCCTACAAACTGCGAACAGGCCTGAGGGACTTGCAGACTGATGTGCAGGGTGATTGACTAGTTCGAAGGTTCACTTGTGTGCAGTTTCAAGTAACTAAAGAACATGCAATTATAGAAAACACAAGTTATGGTGCTTGAAATAGTTAGTTAGCTGGGTCTAAAACTTGGAAAATATGTTTCAAAAGATCTCTTCTTCAATAATTACAAACTTGTATATACTATAATGTACCGTAACAACATAGACTGCAGCTTGCCAATTTTTGCGGTGTTAAAGGAAGTAACATTTTCATTAGCGGATAGAGAGAAAACAATGAAAATATTTAACAAAAATTTCAAGTGAATCCCATTTTTGACAATCTTTGAAATTGCTTCTTTATCAACCCATCTGTGTCCTAATATTTGTTTGTCTTTTATATATGCATGGTATGCTTGTAGCGGTGGTATTAACATTCTTTGGGTTTGGAATTAATCTACTCAATTTTGATGAGAGCATAAGGCCAAAGGCCAATAATGAGAAATTGGGCTTTGAAAACAGTAGGCTGAATCCCCCATCTTAAATTTTTATTTTAAATATCCTTACTTAGAATTAAATAATTCTGTCTTGAATCTTCTGTACTTTGCTTCAAGTTTGAAGAGAATTTGGCCGTCCTTTTACTTAAACTTTTATCAATTTTTTTTTTGACACTTAAAGTGCAGTGAACTTTTAGACCAGGAAGAAAATCCAAAGTTATCCCGAGTCACTTTGTGATTTTATATCATGTGTGTCTCACTTTTGTTGTCAACTTGTCCAAGCACCCTGTGTGGCCATGCATGCATACTAAATCAGTACCATAGTTCAGTTGTTAATAGTTTCCTTGGTGTGGGAGGAAGGCGGTGGGGGGGGGGGGGTGGGGGGAAGAGGCAGGGGTGGATCTGAGTTTAGATGAAAAATGTACAATGAGTTTAGAGATTTATTTCTTGTAATAGCTAGAAATCTTTAAAAACATTGGTACCTCTGCATGACAGTACAAAATATATTGTGGAACATTGTTATCCCTTTCTGCCCTGTAGAGCTTAATTTGTTTGTAATGGTGTTTCTTGTTGTTGCTATAACTCACGTACCACAAATCCTATATTTTGAGCCATCTTTTTGTGTCCTATTCTCCCACGGTCTTAAGTACTAAGTAACTCTATTTTTGTCATGTCTTTTGAAACAATTCATTCCAGGTGTCTTTAATATGTTTTATGATCTGTTGTTTAGCGATATACTAGTCTATGGTCTGGTTATTTTGTAGGCCTGTCTTCAGTCAGTCCTTACTTTGAAGGGTAAACTTGTTAAATGTAGTCTGGTCTCTATTTAAGTCAGCCTAGTCAAGTTTAGTTTTATGCTTGGTCTGTGGTCTAGTCATTCTATGCCAGCCTATATTGTCAGTTGACAGTTTGTAATTAGTCATAGTCCTCTTTATATCTTAGCCTATGTTTACATTAATAGGCCAGTCTTTACTAGTCTAGTGTGTTAGTTATAATTTAGTCTGTATTCTAACCTAGTCTTAACACTATTTACTATATTCAGTTGTTTAGTTACTCTATGAACTAGTCCGTGTCTTGTCTTCTGTTTATGGTCTGGTCTGTTGTGTAGCCAAGGTCTGGTATATACTCCATTCTATAGTTGGCACCTTGTAGCCTAGTCTATTGCACAGTGTTTTGTATAGTTTATGACCTAGCCTGTAGCCTAGTCCGTGTTCTTATCTATGACCAAGCTTTTATCAGAATCTATTATTGCACAGTGTGTTGTTTAATCTATGTCCTAGCCTGTAGTCTAGTCTATTGTACAGTGTGTTATCTAATCTACGACTTAAGCCATAGCCTACTCTATATATTATTGCACTGTGTGTTGTCTAATCTATGACCTAGCCTGTAGCCTACTCTATTATTGCACATTGTGTTGTATAGACCATCTCCTATGCTCTAGCCTAATCCCTTTGCAGTTTGTTGTATAATCTACAACCTAGCCTGAAGCCTACTCTATTATTGCACATCATGTTGTATAGTTCATCACCTATCCTCAAGACTACTCTGTTGTACAGCGTGTTGTCTAGTCTACAACCTAGCCTTTAGCCCCCTTTTATTGCACAGTGTGTTGTATAGTCCATTGCCTTTCCTGAAACTTAGTTTATAATTGCACTGTGTGTTGTCTAATCTATCACCTATCCTGTAGCCTACTCTGTTGTACAGTTTGTTGTCTAATCTACAACCTAGCCTGTAGCCTACTCTATTATTGCACATCATGTTGTATAGTTCATCACCTATCCTCAAGACTACTCTGTTGTACAGCGTGTTGTCTAGTCTACAACCTAGCCTTTAGCCCCCTTTTATTGCACAGTGTGTTGTATAGTCCATTGCCTTTCCTGAAACTTAGTTTATAATTGCACTGTGTGTTGTCTAATCTATCACCTATCCTGTAGCCTACTCTGTTGTACAGTTTGTTGTCTAATCTACAACCTAGCCTGTAGCCTACTCTATTATTGCACTGTGTGTTGTCTAATCTATGACCTAGCCTGTAGCCTACTCTATTATTGCACTGTGTGTTGTCTAATCTATGACCTAGCCTGTAGCCTACTCTATTATTGCACATCGTGTTGTATAGTTCATCACCTATCCTCAAGACTACTCTGTTGTACAGCGTGTTGTCTAGTCTACAACCTAGCCTTTAGCCCCCTTTTATTGCACAGTGTGTTGTATAGTCCATTGCCTTTCCTGAAACTTAGTTTATAATTGCACTGTGTGTTGTCTAATCTATCACCTATCCTGTAGCCTAGTCTGTTGCACAGTGTGTTGTCTAGTCTACAGCCTAGCCTTTAGCCCAGTCTATTATTGCACAGTGTGTTGTATAGTTCATCGCCTATCCTGTAGCCTAGTCTATAATTGCACAGTGTGTTGTCAGATCTAGTCTATAATCTGTTTTATAATCTATTTAACTGTCCACTGTGTAGTCAAGATTATAGTCTATTTAGCAGTCTGATCTGTTATCTAGTCTATGGTCTAGAGTGAAGTGTATACTTCACAATTGGTTGTAGTGTATTAAACAAAGTATTGGTTGGTAATAGTTTTTTTTTATACAATGACATTTTTACCTCGCATGTCAATTATTCCATACGGGCTAGAAGGGGACTCTGTCGCTAACATTTAACTCTGGTCTGTCCACTTCTTCTTTCTGTTTACTTCCTACGCAGAAGATTCAACAGAGCCGAGGGAACAAAGTGGGTGCTTTTTCACTATTAATTTGCATCTAACAGTAATTTGCTTAGCACCAAGCTTGCAATGGACTAACTTTAGTTGGGAGATCACAACTTATTTATATATACAAAACTAACAGAGATAAAGAAGAGTCAAGTTTTGAAATTCTTTCATTTTCTTGTCATTCAGTAATACAAGGGTAATAAAAACAAAAAATGAAAGACAATCAAAAGAAGAATAAGTAGAAATAAAACATGAATGAAGTGATAAATGCATGCAATAGTAGTCAAATTTTTGAAGTGAAATTTATTCTTTCTGTCTTTCTCAAGCTAACTGATTTTATTTTTCCCTTCTTATATTTGAATGTTATTCAGTAGAAATCCTACAAGATTATTTCTTGGCCTTGACACTTACTTCATGTAGGTTATTGGATAGATCCAGCCCTAGATATTTTACATCCTTATTATTTTTTCTTGGTGGGGGTGGGATGGGGGAGGGGGGATAATAAATTGGTCAACTTTTTACTTTTCATCCTTTTGGTTCTTCAACCATTAAGCTGTTGGCTATATTAATAGTTCACTCAGCTCACTAAAACGTTTTGTTTTATTTACCATGCCACACTTTCATATCAGACTGTTCGAAATGCCTGAAAGCAAATGTATAAATCGAAATTTGGTCGAGCATCGTCCAGATGTGTGTGTGTGTGTCAGATATCAAAAATATGGATTCATATTGTGCTTGATTGATTATTGAAATGGCCTTCATTTGACATTCCATGTTTATTGTTAAAGCTAGCAATAAGGGGCAAAATAGGGTCATGTTTCACACATCACTGCTGTGCACAGTGTCACTGCCATTGGCAAGGGATAAATCGCTTTAGAGTTTCTTTTTGTTTCTGTAAACTTTCAAAATTGAAACACTACACACTTGCCTTTTCTTGTATCAAATCTGATGCATTCTTACCTTTTTGGGGATTTTTTTTTTCTTCAAATATGCACCACCTTCTGTTTGGTTTTGTTTAAACAGGTCTTGTTGTAAACAAAGGTTGTACAAAACAAATTTAATTCTTTAGTTTGTGGGGGGGGGGGGGGGGGGCCTGCTTTCAAATTCCAGCGAAGACCTTTTTCTACACTGTGGTAGATTTTCTAGTTCTAAGCCTTACCATCATGCAGACAACTTACTCACAAATATATATATAATATATATATATATATATGTATATATATATACGTACGAGACACATACTGTATACCTGCACACTTAAATACGTACGTACGTAAAAACATGCATGCAATACATACACCTGCGTTCATTGTAATAAATAACTCTCATAGACACCGGGTGTTTAGGAATCTGTGTCTTCATATCCAACCAATGATGATGACACCAATTGCATATAAGCACATAGGAAGTGGTTCATGCTTGAAATAGCAACCACATCGATATTTTTATAGAAGGTTTGTCCACAAATTTTCAGGATGCAGGCGATTATATTTGCCTTTTTGATGTTTACTTAGAATGTTTCTCATCCTGATAGTGGGCTGAAGTAGGGAATGGTTGTCTCCATAGCTGGATATGTTAGTTGGAAAGTGAGGTGTTTTGATTCCAATAAATGTAGAGTTAACATTTAGTTAATATACATACGGTGATTAAGCAAACACAATATGCTGTCACTCCTGCATCAAAGTGAAGATCCTGGGGAAAGAGGGGAGGGGGTGATGGAAGGAATGTGGAAGGGGGTGGTGGAAGGGGGGTGTGACCACTCCCAAACCGAAATAACAGAGTAGAGTTAGAAGTACTGGAACAATTGACCACAAGAACAACTGATCCAAAATCTTGTCCATTTTTCGACAAAAAATTGTGCACGTTTCATGCTTTTAGCACCAAACTATTTTGTCATGGATATCAGATGGTTCAATTGACTGAATCAAAAGTAATCAATGAATTATTAATATGGAAACTTAAATAATACACAGTACATTTTCCATAAACTTTTCCTTTTTTTATTTTTTTTTTCTGGCAGCTTCTACAAAAGATATTGTGAGGTCTTTTAGATTAACTTTTTTTTATTTAAACAATCGCATAAATAAGTTACCCACCTGTGCTCTATCAAAATGTGACATTTCATTTATTCACTCACTGGTATCCAGTCTGAGGCTTTCCTGATGTGTCCGCAATAGTTCAATAAATAAACCAAAGTCTGTTGTGAGGTCTCCTAAACATCCTCAAATGAAAAGCCCAAATTATCTAACAGATCTACTGCAACATCTCTTAAAACTCAGGTCACTCAATAAAACTATAAAAACATTTCCCCCCCCCCCTCAATCTTAGGATAAGTTTTTTGTTCTTCCCATATGACACAATGTACAAATGCTATTTCTGTCAATTCAATAGTTTGATCTCTTGTTACTGACAGTCAAAGTTTCTGTTCTCTTCAGAGTTTCTGATGCATATACAGTAGATCTAACCAACATTGTTGACCCCCCCCACCCCATACCCCTGTAAATAAAAAATATATAAATAAAATCAGCAAAAACTAGTAGCACTTTCTACTGTAGCTTAAAACAATGAGCTGTATTAAGGCTAGTCATTATTATTTTAATCGTAAAATCAAAAAATCTGTTCAAGGATTTTGTAAACAGAGAAAGTAAACTACCTGTACTGAAGAACTAAATTTTAAGGATAATTGATATAACGTAGGTTGTATCAAGGTCATAGAAGTCAAGGTCATTTTGGGTGTGGTGGACACTTTTGCTTTCAGCTGGTGATAAACATGTGAATCTGCTTCCTGAATTTTACTACAACACTCAGGGTGTGTATTAATGTGTTTTGAATACACCCAGGTTATGGTGTGTGTGTTTGTTTTTGTAGTCAAGTTCCTATACTTTCATTTCCTGTTCTAAAATGTTAATTGGTAATTATCTCACAATTGAAACTAATCTGGAGGGGTTTTAGTTTTAAGGATAATCATGTACCAAAGTAAAATGGCTAGTAATAGATAATGATTGACATGCAGGGCTTTAACAGTTAATTGCTCTAAAAATTTTTTTTAAAAATTCCTTTATATTTATACTGTCCATGTTTCTTGTTGTTGAAAGTTGGTGTGTTATTTCATAAAGTAATGGACAGATACATAAAAGATTGCATTTATTTTTATATGCTGTATTTACCCACATACACATTAAATTGCAGTTATTCATGTATTCATCTCACCGCTGCGCTTTAGTACTCATTTAATCATTTCATCTCAAAACTCACGTTGACACACAACATTTGCTTTACTACCAGCTGCAGCCAACCCCCCCTCACCCCCCACCCCAGTTACTTGCTGTTAACCCATAAACCTACCTGTGTTAGCTTTCTACATTCAGAAAGTCAGATGTACTCGGCATCCAGATGTGCTAGAACCAAAATATGGTAGTTAGTACATGGGGACTGTAGATAAGTTTGGTTGAATGGGTTCAAATTTAATACTCAATTAGTTGTTTATTGTTTAATTAAGATATTAATTAGTTGGATTTTAGTCATCATCTTCCATTTCATCATTGACTCTCATCTGCATGTCCTGATGAAACCATCTATATATCTTTCGATCTAATAGTCACTTTGGGAGACAAATGTTTTTCTTTCAAAGGGAGGTGGGTGGATCTGCGTCAATCAAAAAAAAAACTATGAAAAAGTAAGGGAAAAAATGAGATAAGTTATTTAATGTTACTGGTGGTTGAATTTAAAATCATCGGCTGATAGGTTTAATATGAATATTTCTCTTAAAATAAAATGTGAAAAAAAAACAGAAGATAAAGAAAATTTACAAGAAGAAAAAATTCAATATTTTTTGGGGGGCAATCATAGCTACAGAAAAGCAATTAATGGAAGAAAGGGTGATATTCACCAAAATTGACAGTAAACCCAATACTACAATACTGCATTCCATCATGAAATTTCAATATTTTCTTTTCCCCCATATTTTTAGTTTATTTACTTATTTACTTAATTATTTACTATTTTTATTTTTCTGCCTACTTGTTTTCTACGTATCGCCTGAGAACACATTCTTCAAGTTCAAAGAGATATTTCGTTTTCATTCATAACAAAATTTTGGAGTTTTATGTTTTACGCATAATAATAGCACCATAATTATATTTGCCACTTTTTTTAAACAGTTCAGACTATTTATTCCAAAATTTTCTACCTTTTTACCCTCTTGTTTTTTTTATTTTTTTTTTATTTTCACATATCCATTTGAATAATTTTGGACAGACTGAGTTCTTTTACAGATAACAGATTGGTTTTTTAAAGTAACCTGCAGGATTTAATTTTGTATTTCCAATGATGTGGGCCATAGAACTGATGATGATTTTCATCGAATGAACTTCGACGGAAGTCAGTTTTATCTGACAAATCTAGAAGGAATATTGAGGAAAATAAAATGAGGTTTCTCATTTTCATACCCTGGCTATTCATTAAAATTCTCTGGAAGTGAATACTCTGACATCTGAAATGAAATTTATTAATTTCTACCAATGAATTAATGAATATGCATGTTGTTTGATATGTTAATTACTGTTTGTGTCTCTTTGCTTGATTCTTGAAGTGAAATGAAAATGAAAAAACAAAAATGTATTCAGCTTTAGAAGCTGGTGTTTGGCATTGTCGTGTAACTGGGTGCCTCTCTGGGTGAACAAACCATGTAATATAAGTGGATATAAAACCCTCACTGCAAAGTGACCAAAAATTTAATTTAAAAAAAATTGTGTCCCACAAAATTAATGCAACTGTTTATCATGTCATAATTTTCAAAGTTTTTGTAAGGTTTTTACGTAATGTCGTTGTCCCTGACATGTTCTTATTAGTGAAATAAAAGAAAATATTTTTTGAAATACATTTTACGGTGGTTTATTCAGATGGCACAAAGTACAGTAATATGTAATACTGACTGATTTAAACACTTGACTTCTATTTGGATAAAACTGTCAAATTTTGAGTATCAAATTTTTGAGTGTGGCAAACAATTTCGTTTGTGATGAAATATTGAAATCTTAAAAATCTTCAAGTGTAGTACTTTCAAAGGTTACTATACCATTTGAGTATCTTTGCAATCCATGAATTTTGCATCTTTCTGGTAGCATATCGACCCAATCGGGGGTGGGGTGGGGGGGGTGTATCATTGTGACTAAACGAGTAAAATCTTAAATTTCATTCGTCAACTACAACTTTTAACCATAGCGGATAACATTTTTACTACTACACGAATAGCAAGTCAATATAAATTTTCTGTATCTGCCTGGTAGTACAGCTATTAACTTTCTGTAATAACTATATCAAGTTGGCTCCGGGTTGTAGGGTACATATGCACTCTATCTGTGACTGTTGTTGAAACGATGGTGGTCTGTAGGTTCAGTGGAATCACACATACAGGAAGTCATCATGGGTCTGAGAACAGATTCACATTTAGATCTTCCACATCCTGTTATTTATTATCCACAGCAGCATGTGAATGGCCATCAGTTTCAGGAGACTAACTATACCAGCACAGCTTTCTGTGGTGTCTGTAAAGGGCTCCTGTGGGGAATAGGAAACCAAGGCTTACGATGTCAGGGTATGTACATGGCATCAATGCATTTCTCGTATACACTTCTGTGTGCTTCTCTTTGTGTGTAAAAGTAAGTTGGCCTGACGTTTCGATCCTAGCAGGATCTTCTTCAAAGGCTTCTTCAAAGGCTTTTAGCCTTTGAAGAAGATCCTGCTAGGATTGAAACATCAGGCCAACTTACTTTTACACATTCTCTTACACAGGCTCTCTAGTGGATAAGCAGTTTGCTAACAGTTTTATTTTATTTTGGTTCTCTTTGTAAAGTTATTTAATCTTTGCAACAGAAAGTTTCCTTCAAAAGGATCAATGTTTATATACAGATACAGCACAAAATCCAAGAAAATTGTTGGCAAGTGTGATGATGTATTTGATAGAACTGTGAGAGAATGTTAGGTCTTTTAGCACGTATGTAAGGCCTGTGGTTCTCTTTGTAAAGTTATTTAATCTTGGCAACAGAAAGTTTCCTTCAAAAGGATCAATGTTTATATACAGATACAGCACAAAATCCAAGAAAATTGTTGGCAAGTGTGATGATGTATTTGATAGAACTGTGAGAGAATGTTTGGTCTTTTAGCACGTATGTAAGGCCTGTGGTTCTATTTGGTATAGTTATTTAATCTTTGCGACAAAAAGTTCCTTCAAAAGGAGGATCAATGTTTATACAGATATATATATATACACCACAAAATCCCAAGTGTGATGATGTATTTGATAGAACTGTGAGAGAATGTTAGGTCTTTTAGCATATACGTAGGCCTATATGAATATATCTGAAAGATGTCTACCTAGAGCTGAGCAGAATTCTTGTGCACCCGTGTTCAGGTTTGTATATATGTGTTCATTGCAGGGATTTATAGTTTAAATTACTAATACTTGGGACTTGTAATATCTCGGCCATTTTGTGCAAAATATCATTGGTCAGAAAAAAGTGGTTTGCAAAGTAGCGGGGAAAATAACAGAACGAAACTGGGAAGACTCGATTTGACCTTCTCACAGAAGATGTAGGGCCTTGTTTTCACTTCTTCTTCTTTGACGTCTGTTTTATGTATTTAGTCTTTAACAACGGAATTATGCCTTGAAACATGGACCGGCATTTTGTTGGCATCGTTTGTGAAATCGGTCATGTGATGTGAATATAAACTTTGAAGGAGGATTTCTATTGAAAGATAATACAAAATGAGACCATCTTTGATGATGAGATTTTAAAGTGATAAAATCAGTTGAATTCTCTGTTGCTGGATGTTGATGTTTCTCAGTTCGCCACAGATACAACTGAGATGCGATATTTAGTCTTCATTCACAATAAAGAGTTGTCGCAAATGTAATTTGTGCATTCATCGTTCGGACTTATTTTTCGACTGTCAGATTTCGGACAGATCGTTTGGCTTCATGTGATCGATGCTCGTATCTGACGAATATTGAATGCTTTTATGCAAATCAATCGGGCAAGATATAGCCGCTACGTGATGTTTATATGACCCTTCAAAAAAGAAAGAAAGAATTTTAAAAAACATCTAATGAATTTTATTTTAACAGCTGGGTTGTAAACTTAAAGTTATTAAGAAGCTGACATGTTCATTTCTAGGTTGTGTTATAAAGGAGCTTAAATTTATAGCCTATTTCAATGTCAGGTGAATAGTTTGAAAAAAAACCTGAAAACAATTTTGTAGGAACTGCCCATGGCATGTCGAATTTCCGACCATGGCAAGGTCGTAGGTAATTTCACGCCAGAGAGAGATATTCATATAATCAGATAAAGATCACGGATACAGATCTATGCAACATCTTTGAAAATTTTCTCTGTATTTTAACAATCCAAGAAAAATTTGGCCAAAATACAAGAAGAGAGTTGTCTCTGAAGACCTGAACTCCTGGTTAAACCTCTGTGTCATATTGTACTGTGTCATATATATATATATATATATATATATTACTGTGTCATATATACTATGTCATATATTACAAAGCCCTGTTCTGCTATTGGTGAGATATGTTTTGGAATACCTAAAGGAGTGAGAAATTTTTTATTTGGTTGCATCAGGTTCACAAATGTATAAAAATAACAGGATTTTGAAATAGGTTCCTTTTATTTATTTTCCTGTCTCTCTCTCTCTCTCACTCCCTATTTGTGATAGAATGTGAACTGAATATACACAAGAATGATGTTTGTCTAGGACGGGCAGATCATTGTCTAGGAAAACCCAGCCGCAAGAGTAGTAGAACCTCGGCAATCCGCGGGATGATTCCAGCAGGTCCTATCAAGAAAAAACCACAGAATAGTGAGTACAGAAATAGTAGTAGTAGTTTGTCGCTCTCTTCCTGTGAAAAAATGCCAAGGATATTAAGTATAAAGACAAACAAATGATAAAGAAGGTCGTCTGTCTTCATTTTGAAACCTTTTTTATTTCGATTGTTTTAGTGATCTAAGGCATTTGTACTTCCTTCTCAGATACATACCCCTCATATAGGTACATGTTTTATGAACACAACATCAACTCTCTTTCCATCCATCCTTTCCCTTTCTAACCTTCTTTCGTTCCCTAGCATATCTATCATCATTTCCTCACCTCCTATCCCTTACATCACCTCACCTCCCCTGACCACTCCTCCACTCGCTCCCCTGCATCCCATCTTCTTCCATTTACCCATCCCCTCACCTTCCTTCCCCACACATCTCCCTTTCCTTCCCTCACCTGACCTCTCCCTTTGCTCCCCTCACCTCTCCTTTTCCTCCCTTCCCCTCACCTCTCCCTTTCCTCCGCTCCCCTCCCCTTCCATCCCCTGCCCTCACCCTTTCCTCACATTCCCTCACCTCTCCCTTTGCTCCCCTCACTTATCCCTTTCCTCCCCTCACCTCACCTCTCCCTTTTCTCCCCACCCCATACCTCTCCCATTCCTCCCCTCACCTCTCCCTTTCCTCTCCTCACCTCTCCCCTCACCCCTCCCTTCCCCTCACCTCACCTCTCCCCTCCCATCCCCTCACCTCTCCCTTTCCTCCCCTCCCCTTCCATCCCCTCCCCTCAACCTTTCCTCATATCCCCTCACCTCTCCCTTGCCTCTCCTCACCTCACCTCTCCCTTTCTTCCGCCCTTATTCCCATTCCTCCCTCACCACTCTCTTTCCTCCCCTCTCCCTTACCACTCCCTTTCCTCCCTTCCCCTCACCACTCTCTTTCCTTCCTTCCGCCTTACCATTCCCTTTCCTCCCTTCCCCTCACCACTCTCTTACCTCCCCTCCCCCTTACCACTCCCTTTCCTCCCCTTCCCCTCACCTCTTTCTTTCCACCCTCTGCTAACTCCCCTCGTCTAAGTCCCCTTCAGAAACGAAACTGATGCAGTGTTATTGCATATATTCTGCTTATTTATATTATTGCAAACGATAGCAGTTTATCGCTGCAGATTGGATCATTAATGTCCCAAAAATTCCCATAATAATAATAAACAGTTTGCTTTGGATGTACAGTTCACAAATGTTCTTTCTATTTTCTCCAGAAAGCAAAAATGATGAATCTATGGTGACCCAACCCGGGGCCATCAGCCCCACCATTGTGGAGCGATTAGAGGAAGAAGATGATGAAATTAGTAAGCAGACATTCAGTTTTTATCACTTTGTAACATTTTTCGTATTTATTTTGCAGAAGAAATATTTTCAGAGAACCCGTACGACTAAAGTGAATGTTCCCGACCTACATTTTTTTCCCCTTCACATTTTTTGGCCCCTTCAGAAGAAGAAGAAGAAGAAGATAATTGTTTCTCTTCACTGTCAGAATCGAGATACAAACCAATTCTCTTCTTGTTTTGTCCCTTCTTGTTGTCTCCTCTATAGAACATCTGCAGTCCTCAGGACGAGTGAATAACATTGTTTCTAGGTTCAAGAATCCGGAAAATTATTCTGTGAGCTCTCAACAGACGGATAGCGGAGTCTCGACCCAGAGTGGGGATGAAACCTCTCCGAACCAGCATGGGGAGGGAGGAGGATCAAGAGTTAACCTAGCAAGGGCCTCCAGCTTGAAGGCAAGGGTAAGCAAGGGGGGTAGAGAGCATTTGGGCAAGTTTAGCCTATGATGCAATAAACTGATTCTTAGGTTCGTTCTTTTCTTATTTTTCCTTTTTTTTTTTAATGTGCTAAATTTTCTGAATTTGTGAACTTGGACCATAGTATGTGGTGTATATTGGAAAAGTCCCATGAATAGTTTAACAGCATATGTTTGACTGAACCTGGTTGTTTCTGTAAATCCGATATTAGTGACGGCAATATCTTGGAACGGAAAACTAGTGTTTGTTGTACCCAGCAACACGGACAAAATTAGAACAGTTTGTGTTTTACAGGGTCTGACCTCTGCATGTCACATCAAAACCAAAGAAGTAAGGTTGGGATGCCTTCGTGTGTGTTCATTAATGGGACGGGGGCTGAGAAACAAATCAAGTTGTTTGGGTTTTTTTCCCGTGCCCGGGCACTATCTGGGGTGACTTCCCCAGAAAGAAAAGAACCAATGGTTTCATACATTACAGCCTAATCCACTGCCAATCTCTATTTCACTAGTTTGACCTCCCTCTGTAACTCTTTGGTCTAGTCCATTTACTATTCACACAACAGTCTATGTTAATACTGACCATGTAAACCTTTTTCATGGATATAAAAAAACAAAATCCTAAGTAGCAAGGACGGAACGAATCACCACTCACTGCGGGTCGTGTGTTTGGTTATCGTTTATCCTACGTTCGTATCTCTGTGGTGACGTTTAATTGGGTGTGTGCCATCACAGACTATCATAGCGGTTGACAGATGATACTTGCAACCTCTCTACGCTCGATCAAGCATATCTCTTCTCTTAACTCCGTCCTGGCGTGATCAAACACCACCTTGTGCCATTAACGATATGATCGTGACAGTTTATTTGGAAAAGTCTCGGTCCACGACCAACGGATGTTTTCTGCTCGATCGATACCATATGCAGGACACTGTAACAAACGATCTACTCTACTTCAATGCAAAGAGCGTGATAAAGTATGTGTCCCAGGCATGGCTTCAGGTCTCATTCAAATAGCAACGAGGGTTGTGTCGTGCGATACATTCATAGATTAAGTACGCTTTTGACACAAGGCGTGTGTGGTTCCATACATACAGCAGGTTTGAGTTGCCTTTGGCAGTGCTGAGCTTTTGATTGGGTTTACTTTGATCCAGAGATCTGTATACAGTATAGGTTATCAGGCATTAGGACCCTTAAAGACAGCTCCCTCTTTGTGAACACCAGAGAAAGAACAAAAATGATATCGAGCTTATCATTAAGTTTTAGTTGATAAGAATGTTTGAAATCTTTAAAATCCTAGCCCCCCCCCCCAAAAAAAATATTAATATTTGACATGAAATATTCATTTAGCAAGTTTATTATAATAATTAATATAAAATATGGCCCCTTTTCTTGTATCGATCTCACAAAGTTACATTACGTTATTTTCGCTAAGAAAATAAGGAGAATAAGTCGGTCTTATAATTAGATTTTTGATATGAAAGTCAAACAATTTCATATTCACTGCAGTAGATTATAGTTATGTAAGACCAAAAGAACAATTTTTATAATCTTTATCTCTTTTCAGAATGAAACCAGAACTAAAGTCCGAGTCCATGACCGAAGATCCAAGAGGTAATTTTTTCATTTTTGGTTACCTCTCAAAGAATTATGTTTCCCTGAATTTTGTCATATCTTCGTTTTCCTTGTTTTTTCTTGTTTTGTTTTAGTCACAAAGTGAGTGCATTGTTTTGTGTTTGAAATCCTTTTACTTCTTTCCATGTCTATATCAGTTTCAACAAATTGTATCGTAAACAGTGTTGTTTTTGGTAATTGTCTCAATAGGGCTTTGTTCTCTTAAATAAAACAAAATATTCTCAAGCCTATTTTTAATCTTCTCATCCCAATGCATGACTTTATCAAGCAGGTTTCATAAATTTTGCCCCAGTTTTTTTGTTTTTTTTGGGTGGGGGGTTTTCTTTTCCACTTTCAAATTATCTGGTATGCATGTTGGAGAGGGAATGCATCGGTTTTTGTTTCTAATAAACTTGCATTATCGGAATGGCTGTATCAGTATAAGGGAAACATAATGTGGCCAAGCGGGGTGGTAAGGGATCGCGTGGGGTAAGGGGAGGGGATCCATTTTGTTTCTTAGAGATTTGCTTTAACGTAGACAAGAACCCGTCTTCTCATGATTTCTTGATCATCAAAGAATTGTTATAATGACAGAAATGAAATAAAATGTTATCATATTTAGAGCAGCTAATATTGTTGATTCGGATTATGCATTCCATTAAGCAAACAAGTGGATTTATCCTAAAATTTCTTTTCCAGTTTTTGATGTGGTTTTCCTAAAATCTAATTATTATAATGAGGTACTTCTTTTCCCCAGGAATTTGCCATTTGTCCCTTTGATTGTTGTAGACAAACCAAAGGGACAAGGCTGTATTTTGTTTTCACAAACATACCTTACACATGTAGCACACCCGTACAGTGTATCAGGCAAACACTACTAACCTCAATATGTACAGCCGTACACAAACTACACACGCTCTTGCCATTGCATGTGTCTGAACAAGTAGAACCCCAAAAAAGGGTATGAACACAGAATGAGACTTACCTGATATCAATTGGTAGAACGAATAATATATGAGTATACTTGTCACTAAAGCTATATATATAATATATATATATGCATATATATATATATATATGTTTATTTCGAATTGGTTAGCATCATGTTTGATCCCTAAAGTAAGGCAAAATATGTCACCAAAACAGAACTAATATTGTTTGATACCTCTGGACGTACTATCAGCGTCTATAGCCTAGTGGTTAGGGTGGTCCGCATATAAAGTGTGAGGCCCTGGTTCAAATCCCAGTTTTTCCACTATTCTGGATTTTCCATCTCACTACAATTTCAATATTTATATATATATATTAATATATGTTCATATATATGAAAAACTCCATGATTCTCTAGTGTGTTACTGGGCATACAGCGTTATACCATGGAACTGGTTCTGCCTACGAAAAAACCTGTGTCCGTTGACTTGTTTATAAACATATCTTTAAATTTGGCTCATATCATACAAAATGGCTAATCCCTATGGAAAAGAAGTACCTGGTCATGATATTATAACATATTGTAATATTGCATCATATATAGGAAACCTTTCAAAATTGGAACAGAGGATTTAGCGTTAGCTGTGATATGCATCGGTCTCTGCGTATGTTTTTAATGGAATGCAACTCTGAGAGGAAAGAAAATCTTTCATAGGCTTATAGATCGGTGGACTAGTTTTTGAAAGGAGTATTCTGGTGACAGACAATGTGAAATTAATATTGAAGAGAAAAATATTCCACACTGCTAGTTTGATAACCCCTCCATCTTGATATCTTGTCCCTAACTCAAAAATATGGTTGCTTGAACGTAACCTTATTTGACTGGCTATGAAACCTTCAATAACAGCAAGTTGAATTACAGTAGAGGGTTTGTGATGTCATCTGGGCATATGTTTTTCAATTGATAGCTTTACATCTGGGCTATGATAATCTTCTTGTTGATTTATCCCTGAAGCCACGTAAATATGGAATGTTTGCTTAATAACATTCTCTGTACTTAGAATTTACATCAAAAATGTATCTTTTTTATAGAAATATTCTTTTCCTCATTGGGAAAATTATTGACAAATTATAGAGAATAACAAAGATTGATAAGTTTACAAAATTTGAGAATTTCATAATGTTATTGCAAAACGGAAAAAAAATTGCTATTTAGGATGTGGTTTTCTTCAGATTCAGGAAATTTTCAGCAATTTTGTTATTAAAGCAATCAACTTCAGCCAATAGAATATCATTTTGAAAGTCTCTAATTGTTTTGAAGAGGTTTGATGAGTGTGTATAGGAATGCTTTCTTAGAATTATAGTGGTATAGGTCAATACAACAGAGATTATTGTTGTGTACTTTAAGCTTTGTCCCTCCCTGATCCATATATTGTAAATTGTGCCAAATAATTTAGAAAAAAACTATATAATCTTGCCATAAAAAAAACTCCCACAAACATGAAAAATAGTGTAAAATATATTTTAATGAAATTAGGTTGGTCTTCAAAGAGTTGCAATAGAAGAAGTGTAGAATGTCACAAGAAAATTAAAAATAAAACCCAATAAAATGAAATCTCTGCTGATTTTCATTATTAATGAATAAATGAGAGTTGGAAATTTTTAAATCCTACCAAAAATATGTGAAACATTTCAATTGAATTTGGCATTAACCAAGTTTCTTGCAATAAATAATCACAAACATGGTTCTAGTACTGAAAGTACAAAAATAAACAATTTTAAAGTTCTGATGGGTGGTAATAATTTATTTAAATAATTTGTAATGATGAATACTATGATATCTTGAGTTTGAAATATTAAATGTTATTATAGGACACACAGACGACATGTTAGTTACCACAATTTTTATACAAACTGAGCTGTTCAATATGTGTGATATTTTTAAACATTTTGTGAAATGTTTGGACAAAGATGTTGGATTTAGATATAAAACAAAACCGTCTGTTTAACATCTGAAGTGGCTTTTGTCATCATCATCATCATCCTCTGGCACCTTGACGACATGAGAGGCATAACAGAGCCGAGGAGTAGTTCATCAAAGTCGAAAGTGCGTGGCGGAAAACAGTGCACGCAACCCACGGCAAACGGATAAGCAACATCTGTCGAGCCGCGAAATACGATCTTAGATTAAAATGCAATTGCCTCAGTTTAACGTAACATGAATAGAATGCACTGAAACTGTGTGAGTGATTAGTTGGAAAACGGCAAAGAGGAGATACTTGACGTTTGTCATTACCGGGTAAATAAATGCTCGATTACCATTCGAATAGAAATCTGTAAAAAAAAAAGGGCAAAGGTGGCAAGAAAATGTGAAAGGAGGAGCTAGAAAAAAAGTCCAAAAGAATCTGAAAAAATTACAACTGAGAAGAAAAAAAGATGATTGAGTAACATCAAAGTGAGCAAGGTTGAAGGGTAAGATGAATTTTGATGAGTAAAAATGTTGCTTCAAAAATTTCTTGACTGAGACTGAATGGTAGTCAAGATTTAGGATAGCAGAATAGTGTGGTAAAGATGTATGGATTCAGCGGTTAGGACGTTGGCATGGTAATGTGTCCTGCAGAGATGTGCAGCAAACAAAACATTTGATACTGTTGTATTTTCAAGTATGGCGCACACACACACAGAAGCAAACAGCTCTTGGGAGAAGCGCGAGCTCTTATTCTCAAAATGGTAGTAGAAAATGTAAAGGTTAAGATTAAAAAAACTTTTTAATTAAACAATTTGATCAAAAAATTAAATTAAAAAACAAAGGCTATTGTCCAAAGTAATAAGTGATATGAAAGAAAACCAAGTTGGAAAACAAAACTTGAAATGTTGCCAAGAGGGAAGTCATTTTTATTAATTAAAAGTTAGAATAAAAATAAATAGTTTACAAAGTTAGAATAAACAAATAATAATTACAATAATAAGAACTAGCTCTAATTGATCTGTCTTAAGAAAATCATTAGAAATGACATAAAAATCCACACAGTTTTATTTCTTGATAAAAATGAATTTAAAAAAAAAAAAAAATAGGATATAAGAAAGAAAGAAATTTGTCAATACTTTTCAACCAGTGATCTGAAAATGAAGCAAATTGCATTTGAAAATGGAGGTGACATTCCTACCCTACCCCCCCAACTCCTTTCCCTACCACCCCCCTCCCCTTTTCAAAACTTTAAATATTTCTTTAATAAAAACCAGGTTTAGTTTAATCTCAACTTTGGAATGTATACAATTTTTGCTTTAACTAGACAAATTTCATTGCATGTTGCACTGGGGTTTTGATTTTCTTTCACTTTTTTAATGTTTTTGCAGTTATTTTGCTATTCTCTAGTTTTCTTTCTGGTTTTATTCTTTTGAATGCTTTTTCTTTTCGTTGATTGCTTTTTTCTTTTGATCTTTGGTTGGTATGATATGAGTGCATTTTTCTCCTTTTATTTTATTTTTTTTTTCTCTCTCATTTCTAACCCATGAAGTGGCCAAAACGAAACCGATTCAATCCACTCTAAGGAGTAAGTTTCTCATTTTCATGTTTTTGTTTCTTAACGTTCACTCACCAAATTTTCACGCCAGTCCAGGGTTTTGTGTTTTTACTCTCCCCCACGATTAGGGACTAAATCTGACAAATTTACAATATTCATACCATGCCTTCAAAAATTTTATACTCTGAAAGCAACAAGACACTCCATTCTGTCAGTGGTCAATTGGAGGTTTCATTGGGGGGGGAGGGGGAGGGTAAGGCAGGGTCCTGTCAGTGGCCAGTTGGAGGTTTCATGAGGGGAGGGGGGAGGGGAAGGGTAAGGCAGGGTCTCATGAGTGCAGGGATAGGAGTGTAGAAATGAGAATGGGAACAGAATCTGGGTTTTGGGTGAGGGGTGGGGGTCGGCAGAGGCGGAGGGGGTCTCTAGAAGCCTAATCGTGCCTTGCGTACTACTTTCACAGCTCACTTCTAAGCCTTGTCAGCACTTTTGCACTTGGTCTAATTGTCGAGTGGGTATAAAGGGAACAGGGATTAGATAGGATGAACAGCTTAAGACAGAGAGTCTTCACCATGCTTTACATATTACCAACACAAGCAAATCTAACTTTGTCAGCCCTTTTAGCACCCAGATGGTGGTGTAGGTGGGTATGGGTTGAAGATTTAAGAGATGTGGTAAAATTATCTACAATAGGGGATTGGGAGGGAGGGAAGGAGGGAGGGAAGGAGGAAGGGAGTGGGGTGCATAAGATCCTTTAGCATGTTTCCACATGTTACTATCTCAGGAACCTAGTGTTTGGTGTCGATATGAGTGCACATATTGTAGAAATATATTATAGATCTGGGATGTTATATTATAGACTTCAGCTCTTCACTATAAGGTAGTTGTAAGAGATTGTTGTTCATCTAATTGGTGGTACTATTAAACACAATCTATTGTGAGTAAGGAGAGAGAGAGAGATTAAGAGTGGAACCAATGTAGCCTACTAGTCATCTGCTATCCTCCTCTAAATATTTTAGAAGATTGCAAGTTGTGTTGTAGAGGTACTAGGGGAAGATGGGAGTGGGGGGGAGGGGGGTGTGGGTGAAGATTGGTCATTACCCCGTAGGTAGACATGAACTTCTTGGCAAAACCACTCTTCTTCCTTTTTATTTATCTGCTATGGCTGGGTGCTGATCTTTTCCTATGGTTCCATCTCTTTTCACCTCCCGTCATTCTGGTGACTAGCTTCAAATCGGAATATGTTTCTGCATGGTGTGGTTTTTTTTTTCTACAAAATTTCTATAACCGCTCTTTTATTCACTGTCTCTGTTCTTTCTGGATCTGATGGTAAGCAGGATCGACAGAAAGATGCAATCTCTTCACATGTCTGTTTTTGTTTAGAGTTTTTATGTGTGTGTGTTTTTGAGTGTTTAAGGATTAGACATAACAGGATGTTCCATATGATGATGTTACAGTTACAAGTGTTGGGAATCTGTTAGTCAGTTAGGTGTTTCTCGGAAGGTGCCCTTTCAATGGCACCGCTCGAAAATCAGACTAAAATAGTTAACAATGGCATGAGATGTCGTCTTCCTGTTTTCGGGATTGTTCATCTCCGCGAGAAATTTCAGGCTTCGATCGACAAAAGCAGTATAAAGTATAGAGGAACTGTGAAAATAGTCCAGAGTTGAACAAACAAGCACAGTGTTGCATGTTATAGTTGTCATGAGGAATTTTCATCCTTCTGTTTGCAACATGTAAGACTACAAATCATCCCTCTGCAAACAAGACATTTTGTGCAAATTCATTTCATCATTGCTTTAAAACAATGCCATATCCCACCCCTCCCCCTCCTATTGGGGTCTGCTGCCCTAGTGGCAGAGAGAACCATACTGCAATTCGATACGAAAATCTTTGGCAGAAAATTTATTCAGTTTGCAAAGTTGATGACCAGAGGATAAAATATTCCTCGGGGAGATTCACTCCTTTAATTTTTTCTTCTCTCTGTTTTGTTGGTAACCCGAGCAGGGAGAAGCAATTTTTTTCAATGCATGTGGTGCCTGGATCGGGTGTCATTCGCAGCACCGTAATATGATATGATTACGGCGCCTGCCATAGAAATACGGGTGGAATGTGATAGAAATGGTAGAGGAACAGGGGAGGGGGATGAATTAATATGTAAAAATTAAGTTATATGTATAAGACATTAGAGGGAAAGGAAAAGAAGAGTAAGTGGGGTAGGTTTGAAGATGACATTGTTGTTTAGAGAGGTTATGAATGAGGGGTTGTGAAGAAATCGATGGAAAGGTAAAGATTAAATTTTTTTAGTCAGCTGATGGTTGAGGTTTGTGGGTGGAGTGGGGCTGGTGGAGAGAATGAATAGATGTAAGGGAAGGGTAGGATTCAGTTTTTGTAACGTGCAGTTACCACACAATGGAGGGGTGGGGGAGGGTGGAAGATGTAAATAGAATGAGTTCAGTTCAATGTAAAGAACTTGTTGGGTTGATGAAGGGGGAAATACGTAAGTATGGCATGGTCTGGGGGAGGGGGATGGGTGGGTGGGTGTAATTAGGTTTTTTAAGTAGGAAATTGATGGAGAAAATGTGAAGGGGGGGAATTTTGTTGTCATTGAGGAGGGGAGATCATAAATGTTGTGAATAGGAGTGATTTCAGTATGAGTTTAAGTATTTTGGTCTGGGGGGTGGGGGGAAGGGGAAGATAGTGAAGAAAACAAAGAGAGCTTGGTGGTTGGGTGGAATCTTCGTACTTTTCCAGACTCGGACAATGTACTTCATAATACCTACAGTAGGAGAGCAAACCATTGGATAATTGGAAAACCTTTCAAAAGTCTCAGAAATGAATTAACACCACATGGTGTGACTATTCAGCATCTGTCTAAAATGAAATAAAAAAAAATCTTTCAAGGAAACCAATTTCATTTTCAGTTTATTTTTGAAGTTAATTTATTTTAATTTTTTGATTGATTAACCAAACTGATTTATTATCAATGATATTTTTTAAAAAAACAGTTTATTATACTGAAACTGTAAAGAGAAATATAAAAATAACCTTGACTATTTCACCAATTTTGTAACATTTTCCAACTAATTCATAATTATTGTGAACGTGTTTTTTTCTCAAATGTAAGGGGGGCGAGGGGAATGGCCCCTCCCCCAATGTAGGTGATGGTGGATTAAACATCAGTAAATAAACCCTGGACTGGCCATACTCTCTCATCTCATTAATCATTCAATAATATTTGCATTTGCTTGCTATTTTGCATATTCTAATCATGGTCTTCTGTTCTGTTCTTATGATTATTCAGTGATTCATTCTTGCTCATTTTATAGTCTCCATTACATTAAATCTCATTGTATGGTGATGTTTGTATGCATATTCATTAACATTTGTTTATAGACACTCCGAATCAAAGGTCAAAGGTCATTCATCCAAGGTTTATGGGTTTCCTTCTCTCACAGGAAGGAGAGAGAGATAGTGAGAGAGAATCAAATAGCAAAACATGATTGATTTGTGGGTCCATATTTATAAATAGTAATACTGCAGAAGAAGACATTGTTTGTCTGTTTATGTTTGTGTTTGTTTATGTATTTATTTGTTTGTTTTGTTTATTCTGAACAGTTTCGATATCCAGACATCCAGTACAGTACTCTCACACCACAGTACACTGTTCAGAAATGTCCTCTGTTTGTATGCGATGCTTAATTTACAATTTGTTTCATTTCTATTTATAGATATTATTATAGGAATGATGATCCAACATATTTCCCCTTTTGATAGTTCATTAATCTCTCTTTTTTACTTCGTCAGTGTTTGTACCTTTTTGAAGCAAATTACCGATTTTTAGGCACCTCAGTATGGAAGCTCTCCTTATGAAAAGAACGATGTTGGCCAGCTGCCCCTAAATTTTGTGATTTTCTATGTAAATTTCACGACCTGTAATGGATTTGTGATTGGTCAGCTAAACCCAACACTCTTTTCATGGATTATATGTCTCTGCTTTTCCTGTAATACTTGGAAAGCCCAAAGTTGTGATTCTTTTTGAAAAGATCTGATTCATCTAATAAATATTATTTCTCCATAGCTATTTTGATTATCGTCGTTTTATTGCGAGTTAAGCAGATCGACAGGTTATAGACTCTGTCAAATTTTAGCAGTTGTTGGACTTTATTCACCTTTGTCTCTACTTCATGTGTATGCGATAGTATTCATTATTCAGTTTCGTTGTGTTAACTTTAGTGGTTATGATTGCACCAAACATAAACCATGAAACTTTGTCTTCTTCCTGGGTTTCGGTATCATGTTACTTCTGACTTTTGTTCTGCCTATTGTAAGTTATACCAAAATTTTCATCCAGTGTCATTTATGGAGTTCCAAGTACTTCCTGTTATATCTCGTAGATCCCGTGAGTTAGCGTTTCACTTATTGTCTTTTGGTCGTTTATACTCATATCTGATTTTACATTCGGCCGAGTACATTGCATTGACTTCCGAGGGTTCGCCCAACCGATTGAACGGATTGAAACCAAAAGAGAAAAAGTTGTGATCTATTCTGCGTGGGGCTTTAATCTTTGAAAGATTTGTGGGGGGAAAAAATGCCAAAAGCAGCTGTAAAAGGAATCCCATTGAATGGCTGGAAAATTGATTGATCGATGGATGGAAACATATATGGATAGAGGCAGCATGTGAAGCAGACACAGTTGTCGTCATATTTTGCAAGATCATTTCTCGGTCGGATTGTCCGTGGCAGACGATTCCCAGTTGAGAATCCTCTCTGCGGTTTGGATTATAATCACCTACGAGTGGTTCTTCAGCGTGGTCTGAGGTTACCCACGGCAAACAAAGGATGCATACGACAGCCATTTTGATCCGGTACTATTCCCTGGGACGTTCCTCTTAGGTTTCTCCATCTGTTCTAAATGTCGTCAGTCGGTCATTAGCATCACTGACAACTTAACACAGCAGCTCTCCTGAACAGAAGAAGAGTCGGTTCAACTCGGCCGTAGGGAGTGGGGTGTGTTGATTCCGAGTGTTCGTCTACATTTGGATAAGCCATTGGCCTCTCAGACTTGCGTAAGGAGAGATGCCAAGGGACCGATTTGATCCGTGGCTCGGTAAACGACATGGAAGATCGTGATAGTCCCAAAGTCCACAATGGTCTGCGTCGTAGTGCAACCACTTGGTATATCCAGATCCAGATCCATAGCATCAGGTAGTATATCGCTGGTCCAGTTCAATGATCTGTTTACTCAACTTGGTTTTTCCCCATTTTCACGACAAAATATCTCTTTCTTTCTGAACTCCGGAGACCACCTATTCATATCCAGTTCCATGCAGCCAAATAATTCTTGTCGGTTTTCTCAAAAATGTTGGTAATTTCCTGGTCAGTCTTCTGTTGTTAATTTATGTAAAATAAGTGGTTTTACAAAAAAAAAAGAGTCAACTCTCACTTGATACCCCTTCCATGGAAACATTCTTGGTTGGATTAAATGACACTAGGGTTTGTTCCCCGGGTTTCAAGGTCAAAACAGGGTACTTTGGCTTCTGATGAGTACCTGTAGCAAAGATATAGCTGGTGTCAATCCCTAATATAACCAGCCCTTAACCGGTGTCGATCCTTGCAATATCCAGCATTTAGGTGGTGGCGATCCCTAATATTGTCGATCCCTGATATATCCAGCCCTTAACTGGTGTCGATACCTGAAATATCCAGCATTTAGGTGGTGTCGATCCCTGATATATCAAACCCTAAGGTGGTGTTGATCCATGAGATATCCAGCCCTTAGGTTGTGTCGATCCGTGAGATATCCATCCATTAACTTGTAGCGATCCCTGAAATATCCAGCCCTTAACTGGTGTTGATACCTGAAATATCCAGCCTTTAGGTGGTGTTGATCCCTGAGATATCCAGCCAATAACTTGTGGCGATACCTGAAATATCCAGCCTTTAGGTGGTGTTGATCCCTGAGATATCCAGCCAATAACTTGTGGCGATACCTGAAATATCCAGCCTTTAGGTGGTGTTGATCCCTGAGATATCCAGCCTTTAGGTGGTGTTGATCATTGAGATACCCAGCCCTTAACTGGTGTTGATCATTAAGCTATTTCTTTGCTTGCGGGTGGGTGCCTGTCATAAGCCACGGTATCTCATGTAACAGGGATACACGTTACTCTTTTTCAAATTTTCACATAGTTATTAATCCCACCAACATGATTGATAATTTCCAGAAGGCAGAATAAGTTGTGCTTAATATTTTAGTCACAAAAGAAGCAGCAGAAAATAACCAATGATTATTTACACAGCAAAGATCGTTTCCCCCCCCCCCCCCTCTATCCAGTTTCTCTTGTTCCTAGACATAACATACGGTTTGGAAGCTGACAGCTATTATGCAGTCCATTCTCTCTCGTACCACCTCGTTGCATATCCGCACCAAACGGTAGTTTTCAGTTCTGTTCATATGAGATAAGATTCTCATTTTGTAAATCCTGGGAGATTAGAATGTAGATTATTACTCCTCTATTAAATCCCATGGGATTAAGTTTAAAGTTATTACATGTCAGGGAGAATACGATTACATATTCCGTGGAAAGTTTTCCACTCCTCTTGGGGTATCATGTTCCCTCAGTCACTTGATGCAGCGAAATGTAATAACATATATTCAGACACGCATGAAATGGAGGAATGATTCTGTTTTGATTACTTAGTGGCTTTCTTTCTGTGTCTTCAAATATGACTAATATTTTTGGAACCTTATAGCGCCATTACTTGCTCGAATTAAAAGAGGTTTTCATGGTCGTGCTATGGAATGGTAATTAGAAACTTTCTAAAAGAGATTCTCGACAAGTTTTTATTTAAAGATTCAGGAAAAATATTTTTTAATTATTATTCTTAATAGTTATTGAAAATTTGTAGTGCATTCATGTAATGGAATAATGACCTGCATCCTATCAGGTCTGCAGGGCTCATTTACATATCACAACATAGAAATGAATTATTCATGAGAAGGCTGTAATTCTGTTTTAACCAAATCTTAATTGAAGTTGAATTTCATGCATAAATTGCTATGGAGGAATGGTAGGAACTTGGATAGTGTAGGGGATGAGGGACACATGAATAGATAGGGCATGAAATGGATAAGATAAATAGGTTGTGAGAATGTGATGGTAGCAACTGAGAGGATGGTATGGTATAGTAGGGGATGAGGGACACATGAATAAATTGGGCAGGGAAATAGATGGAATGGACAGCTTTTGAGTAGGATGGTGATGGTAGTAGCAAAAGATACATGTACATGGTGAAAAGGAAATCAACAGCAAGAGATGGTAGTTGGAACTTGGAGGGAATTGTGAGTTTGTTGATCTCTCTGCTGAGTTTCATGGTAAAAAGGAAAAATTAGTCTCTGAGTATGGTTTATGCACGCACCATCTGCTTCGATTCCATTTAGTTTTTCTCTTTTAACTTGCAGTGTATCCTAACAAGTTTTCCCATGCTGTAGATTGTGATTAGATTATATCCTAGCTTTGTCCTCCTAACAGATGAAATATCAGAAAAGTCAGAACACAGAATCAGTCGTTGGAACACAAGCATCACACGCGACAGTTTCCAAATTCTCTTGCCCATTCGAAGCATCCCTCCAGCAATAAAGAAAAACAAAAATATTTAATTAATCTTTAATTTAATGTTATCACACAAAGAGAACTTTATCTCTTTATGACATAAAGAGCTAATAAAAATATTCCATGGCTTCGATTTGTTTTAGCGGGAGGGGAATGGAGGGGGGGGGAAGGATCACACAACTTTTATGAAATTTATGAATGAAGAAATGTCACTTGACAAGTAATCAGTGACTCTATTTTCATTTTTTTTTTTTTTCCAATAGTCTAATTTAATTTTTGTTATTTTCTATTCTCAATGGATGAAGAACCTTTAAGGACAATCACATTAACAACATTCGTAATTACTCGTCTTTGTGAAGAGATGCTCTTCCAGAATAGTACCGGACACAAAGACCAAGCAAACCTAGCTCTCCCTTGTTCCCCCTCGTCACGTCTTTTCCCAATTCAACAAAGGTGTTAATCGTAAATAGCATCAGTCGTTAAAAATCTTTACCCTAACTTCTGTTTCTTTTTATTTTTTCTGACTTTTAAACGAGTATCAAGTGATTAGAAAAGAAGACCAAAAAAAAAAATGATGGGGGGGGGAGGGGAGGATGATTTAAAGATGTAGAATAAATTTAGCTGTCTCTAATTTCCTTGAGTCTCTTAGGTTACATTAAACAACTGCCAAGCAATGATACGATGTGAGGTTGATTGTGTCATGGATGACTGCCTTTGTTTTGATGTCTACGACGTAAACAAAAATTAGATTGCTTGCGGTTGCTTAGATTCAGTAGGATTTTGCACGATTTCCATTTCTGCTCGTAATATGAAGAATGTGGCATGTGTTCATAATTTATCCTGATAGAATGTTCTTAATTAGAACCATCGGAAAGGTCTTTGGGGTGCATCCAGGACTATGGATTTGAATGGTTGGGGGGAAGAGAAGTGATTTGAAAATAGAGGTGGAGAACATCGACTCTTAATCATGAAACTCTGTAACTCGAAGAAATAAAACGTATGTTTAAAGTATTGTTAGGTATTAAAGGTATTCTAGGGTTTTTGTAATAGTCAATTTTACCATATTTAGAAATAATCTTAGAGAATTTGTAATATGGCAATAATACACAAGTGTGAATGTTTAGCAGCCTGACATCTTTTGTCAATTTAATTAATTGTAAATCCATTTTTTAAATTATAATATTATGATAAAATATACAAGAAAACGATCTAAATAAAGGCAATTGAATAAAATAAATGGCCTGCAATTGTGAAAACAGCCCTTCAAAAAGGTATAAGATACCATGCATCAATCTATGCGCATGAAAATTAGGTATCGTGGTGGTGCCAGGGTGGGGAGTGGGGGGGGGGAGTGCAGGGTTACCAAAGTATCTTAAGTTTTATATTGTAGGAGGAAGTTAGGGATCAAATCAGAACAAGCAGAAGAGAAGAAATGAAATTGAATATTGACAAAAAGATGTCAAAAAAACAAAAAGCAAAGAACAGTTTGAAAATATTTTGAAAAGCCATTATTTAGGAGTTAAGATAGTTTAACCTCAATTGCTTGAACCTCAATTACTTAATTAATCGCTTGATTTGAGTTTTAACCAGTCTAACCTAATATGAAATATGAGTTTTTATTACTGTCTTGGACATTAATTTTAACCGAAGACTGTCGATTCATAATTGAATTGTGTAAAATAAAAAATTAGCAACGGTAATAAATACCCAGCGAATTAGGCATTCCCCCTTTGTCAATAATCTACCGTTTAATCATCTCAAAATAAACTCGTTGCTCCTTAACCACCCCCTAAGGCTTTCCCAGCACTCTATGCGTCCTTCGTCCTCCATCTCAACTCTTTACGTCGTCGTAGCGGCCTCGCCGGTGTGTTTTTTATTATTGAAATTTAACAGTCACAACGCTGTATGCTTGGCTTATTCCTGGACAAGTGTGTTGATTGCTCACACTCCTGTCGAGAGAGCGTTTGTTTAATGCAGCCGCACTTATTAGCGTAAATCACTCGTTCTTTGCCGTAGATCGACGTGAAGAAGGGTGGTGTTTATTCGACAGGTTCTGCCCTGTCCTGGAAAAACGAAGAAACAACTTGGAGAGGAGGCTTGTTTGCATAGTAGATAATTTTGCATCTCTTGGTAAATTCTTTCACGAGAGATCTATTACATCTGTAGAACATTTTGTAATCTTTCACTAGCCAATTTTCTGTAATTCTCAAAATATGGTGACATCTTTCATTTGGAATGGGTCCGAGACGATAAGATGCTATCACAAGCGAGAGTGTTTAGCTTTAAAACTTATACAAAAAAATAGCACTTTCATTACGATTCCCTAGTGTCATAAATTTGTTGTTAAGAAAGACACGTCAAGCAGATATATCTTTAGTGGGGGAAAATAATTGCAAGGAAAATAATATTGTTTGGAAGAAAGAAGGAAATATGTTAGGAGCCGAAAAAATTAATTTTTGGAGTGTATTCGAAGAGATTGAATAATTAATACTGGGTTTGGGATTTTGTGTGTAAAATTTGTACAGGCGGATATGACATCCTGGTGGATGGTAAATAGCTGAAATAGTGTTGTTTTACTCCTCTGTACGAACTATTAGTATTTGCTACAATGCAAATGATGCTCACCAGTAGAAGAAATTCATTACACTTAATAACAGCTACGGGTTTAACCAGGTTGCAAGAAAGCATTCCCACGTTCAATATTTATTTTTTTTGCTGAGGTAGTGAAGTTCTGATTCAACATCTCGTCTGAAGTCATTTCAAAGCATCGTGGACCGTGACTGCTCTTGACACCCAATCTGATACGATAAATGCTGAACGCACTCCTCGCGGATTGCAAGAAGGTTTAAAATCCGATACAATTCTTAGATTTCGACGGAGGATGTCGCCTTAGCTTGTCTCCTATTGTTAATCTTTATCCGTTTGATTCAAGCTTTACATTTCTGTCGGCCCGTAGTGTATAACAGACTAATAATGTTCACGGACTAATAATGTTCAGCGACTAATAATGTTCCTCGCAAAATAATGCAAGAGGGAAGGTATGTACGTCGACAGTTCCGTCGCTACCGGCAACAAGTTTTGCGACTTTTAATACCTCGATCCGTTAATCATCTTTCGTTTCTCTCTCTCTTTGTTTGAAATTGTCTGTGTGTCTAAACTCTCTCACCGAACACGTCATTTTCTCATGTGGGTTTTCTCTCTTCCTTCTTTATCCTGTCGCTGTCGTCTTCAAAGATAGTTTACATTTCTCAAACCCGTACGATCGCTATTTAATTGAGATGCTCGTCCTGGAATTCCTCGTTGATCGCATGCACGTCCGTTGCATCTTCCTCCTGCGATCGTTGCTTTGGCTCACACTTGTTTGAAAGATTCCTGGCTGTCTGTTTTAGCTACTATCTGGTGACATCGATAATGTGCTAGTCCCAGAATTCTACAAATCTCCCCCAAGGTCAGACACTCTGTATTTATTGATAAATGTCACTTCCTGATGCCGTTTCCTATTTTCGCATTAGCGAAAGAATGTGTCTATTCACCGTACGGAGATGGTTTCTAGTGTCACCAGATGTCGTGCTAGAGTGATCCTCATATTGTAACAGTAGTTTGCGTTTATCGGGAAAAAACCTGACAAGCATGCATGCATGCATGTCGTCGTCAATACACCTATACCCACTTGCTTACTACTCACTCATCCATGGCTTGGAGTAGAGACTTTCTTTTCCATATATCGGAATCAAACAGAATTTTTGAGACGGTTGGAATGTCGGTACGGTCTACAAGCAATTTAGCACAAGAACAAGAAATGATATTAGATAGTGCAATGTTATCGTTAGGAGTGATAAGGAGTTGATATTTTAGCAACGATTTTGCATCTCGATATTCTGACAGCCGACCGGTAGGAAGAATAAGTCGGACGTGCACAGGAATCTTAGTCTGGATTGTAGAGGATTTAATCTCACTATGTGGAAAATGTCATCTCGTCGTGACAGATTGTTTGGGAATATCTTAAATTAATTTATCGATAGGAAGCAGGGACCACATAGTAGTAGTTGCCGTGTTTCGTTACGGCAAATGGATTCATTCTCATCGTTCATATTCATTCTCATCTCATGCAGTTCATTTTGAAATTGTGTTCAAAATTGAGATATATTTGTCAAAAATTGTTGCAAAAGGATCAAAGACCATGAACAGAATATGTAGTATTTTATAAAGGGAATTACTGTGCTTTGTTTTGGTCGTTTGTTCTTTACCCGAATGAGGAAAAGAAAAAGAAACAAACATTGTGTTTATTCGTCTGGGATGTTTAATTTGCTTTGTCAATCTCAATTTGTGCAAAGCAATTTTTAAGTAAAGTAAGCCATTTACGTCAGTTGTCTTTCAATATACCAGGAATGTCCTTTTTTGCAGTCATATTCTTGGATTTACCTCAAAAGTTATATCGTTGGGAAAAAAAAGTTGGACAATGACCTTTGACCTTTGACACGAGTGTTCAATTTTAATCACTTTATGAATATTCATGATATATTGCTTGATACTAACCAATGATAAACCTGGCCATTATGTATCACGCTGACAACCACACATGGATTGTACGAACCATGAAACATGATAAGCACAGCAATAAATTTGGCAGGTATAACCTAACGGGTTGGATCGAGATCCGTAGGAAAATATCCCCCGTTGATCCGCCAACAAAGAGCAACACCTTTGATCGTTCTGTTTCTCCTTCGCATTACAGTGATGTCGACGTGGACCCACATTCTGTCATGGCCGTTCACACTGGCCACCTCAGCTCGCAGTCAAGTTTATCTGGAAAGTAAGTACCCAAACAAACTTTTAAAAGCCAGAAACATATATGTTAAATATTTCACATGATGTCAGTATATTTCAAACATATGGTATGATTTATAGGTTCAATATTTATTATAATAATAAATGCAAATTTATATAGCGCCAATATTCAGAGGAAAACCAATGCTCAGTGGCGCTAGTGCTCAGGGAAGGCAGTCAAAAATTGATAAGTTTTGAGTCTGTTTTTGAAAATGTTAACGTTGGGTGCCGACTTGATGTGCAGTGGAAGTGAGTTCCAAAGAGTAGGAGCGGCATTAGAAAACGATCGTTGACCAAATGACTTGAGTTTCCACTGAGGTACATGGAGCAGTAGCTGATTTGAGGATCGTAGAGTAATACTAAACTATACACTAGTAATTATATTTGACATATAATCATCAATTTATTTAACTCTCTTTATATTATATCATTCAAAATTAGATAAAAATGTTCTGGTTTTGTTTCTTCACCAAAGTAAAAGTTAATAGCAAGTAATGAAGGACTCAACTTGGTTGTCAAAGAATAGGCCTTATTTTAAAATCTCGTACAAAAACATAGCACATCGGAAATTATCATGAATGCTTTGTTATAATCTTAAACTCATTTTGAGATTGAAATATCCGCAAGTCAAACTGATGAGATGGCATATATGTCATACAACTGAAGTATGATAATTAACCAACATTATTCCACCAGCTGTGTTTGTAACTGCAAGTAAAACAGGCAATTTGCTCTTTGACAATTATCCTGAGTGCCAAATATATAAGTTAAAGTTTATTACATACAGTATTGCAGAAGATGTTCATGCATCTCGATCGGTTGGCTCTCTGATATTCATAGCAACATTTCATCGTTTGTTTGTTCATTTGTTAGTATGTTTGTACGTATGTAATAAAATATAGTATTTGTTGAGATTTGTCATATACATATCAAGACAGCCTAGGCCTATAATACTAACACAATTAATGTATATATAGGTCAAACCTACTGTAACAATACATATAGTACATAGAATATAATGTTAGTATTTGTTGGGATTTGTCATCACTATATAAATATCAAGATACAGCCTAGGCCTACAATACTAACACAATAAATGTACATATAGGTCAAGCCTACTATACACACAGAATTCTGTGCTCATATGCTCAGAGAAAATGGTGTAGTATTAAATGTCTCACTTTCTTGCAACTCTATAGAGGTTTTTTTGCAAAGACTGTTTTAACTTGACCCTCTGAATAAAATTAGTCATCGCAATAGTTATATTTTCTTAGAATTTCTTATTTTTTCGTATATTTTTTCTTGGAATGAATTAAAGTTTGTTATTTTAATTTTTCAATCCTTGTTTGGTCCAGTGATAGCCCTTCCAATTGAGGCCAATGTTTTATACTTAAAATGTCATCTGCAATACTGAGCTGAAATTTGTAGATGTAAAGAGCAATTAAATTTTGAGAGATTTTGCTTTTTCCGCTGGCTAGAACCAGTGATTGTAGCAACAAGAGTCTGTTTCTACCTCTTCTGAAGAACATTGCAGACAGTTTAACATTGGCATCTCCCCCAGCAATCTGTCATTTAGCATTATAGTTGACATTTGGAAAAAAATATAGAAAATGAATTATAAATTAGAATGGAATCATTAATGAATTAAAATGTTGAGGTGAATTAAGGTGTATCAAATTAGCTGAGAGAAATATTGAATGTTATGGTAGTTATGAAAGAATAGCACTTCACCATGGAAAGTATACCCAATGGGTAGGAGATGAACAGAGAGGAGGTTGGGGAGGGGGTTGGGAGGGAGGAGGAAATTAAGGATAGTCATTCTGTGGTAATAATTGTACCTAGTGCGTCTTTTATTAATTGGAATGGCTTAACTGAATGAAATCCGGTGCGGAGAGAAACTTCATACTTCTTCGTGATTGATGTGTCATTTCTGTGAAGTGGAATTGTTAATTTCAGTTTTATGCAGGAGACTTGAGGCAAGTCCAGATTTCTTTATGTAAGGCTACAAACCAGCCAGGTTTTTGACCTCTGTCTAAGATTCCCTCAAGGATTATTTGAAATGAAATCTTCAAACAGAACAGATTTGCAAGGCTAAGTAGACGCCGATTTCAAAGATTAAATCGTCATATTTTTATTTTGTTCCCACAAATCCCGGACAGGATATGAAATGACCTTAGTAGTGTTTTCATTCAGGCGTATAAGAGGCGTCCAGAAGGAGAGATTACATTTTGTTTTAAAAGCCAGTTCTATACCATGATGTGAGGCTGTCACTATGTTGATATTAGATCATAGCTTACTCTCTTTGCTAGTCGGTGTACAGTATATTAACTGTATTCCACTTTCCACAAAATACACTGATTGTCATGATATTCTGCTCTGACAATCTTTTCCTCATTACATATGCAAAAGTCGCTCTTAGGCACTGAGTCAAAAAAGGGTCGCTGGGGTGGGAGGTGGGGGGGGGCTGTGTAGGACATGATCTAACAACACTGCTTTCTGTGGCTGTAATGCTCAACACTTTCATGAGGCTCACATCTGTCTTTAAGTAGTGAGTATGGAACTATGGATGGACTGCCGGGCACAGATTTACAAGGATTAAGGTTTATGACAGTATTGCTTTAAAACAACCATCCATAATCTCCTCTTCCTCTGTGGTTTTTTATTTGTTTTGGTTTTTTTTTCATAAACCGTAAAAGAGTTTTATAGTTTAATTCCCTCTTTCTGTGATTTACTACGCCATCTAAAGTGCAGGAATAAATTGAGTATTCTTTCCTGCTTTGACGCATAAATTTACTAAATTCCTGTTAAAATATAATATATCTCAGAGGATATAAATATGAATTTTATTTAGGACAAAAGATTTTCAACATTTACAGTAGTTTGACAGTATCGCTTTAAAAACATCCAATCGGGTTCTTTATTCTCTGTAGGTTTGATCCCATTCATCCGTGCGTAGCTTTTTCTAATGTTTCATATTAAACCATAGATGAATTAGTATGATCTTTGCTTCTGTGTATATATGAAGCCTAGCCTGATTTACTACGTCATTAAGAGAAGGCATAAATTAGGAATATTCTTTCCTGCTTTGACATTTGCTAATCTCCCTGG
The DNA here is from genome assembly GCF_037975245.1 of Apostichopus japonicus. Taxonomy (NCBI): domain Eukaryota; kingdom Metazoa; phylum Echinodermata; class Holothuroidea; order Aspidochirotida; family Stichopodidae; genus Apostichopus; species Apostichopus japonicus. The sequence goes on from NC_092572.1 coordinate 12,951,726, forward strand.
TATATATATTTAGAGCATAAATTCCATGTGCCTGCTGTGCTAGATTTGCTGTAATAGTTTCAGAATTCTGTCTCGAGGGGAAAGACAGATATTAAAGATTGGGTCTGTATGCTATCGTCTAAAATATAAATCATTAACATCATTAGCATGTTTTTTATATTATTTTATATTTACCCACAATGAATCAATGGGTTTGACCTCAGATTTGGCTAGGTAGTACTTTTCATGTTTTAGGTAGGTCTAGAAATGAGTAAAACTTGTATGTAGAAGTCCTCAATTACATAGGTAGTGTAATAATTGGAAATGGTTATTTAATTAATTACTTTTCAAGCAGAGTTGTTTTTGACAGTATTGAAGTTCAAGTTTTATCAATCCCTGCTGGGCTGCATTGGCATCAGACTACAATGTGTTTCACACTACAATCATGTTGATCGTCCTTGGGGGGTTTAGGATCCTTCCCTGAAAGAGAGATCACATCCCTCCCCCCATCCCCTCCCCCACCCCGAGTACGGGAAGTTTTTCACCCTATGCAATTGATCACCCTTGAGGGTAAATCCGGTCCTTCTCGCTTGTTTGCAAATGTGAACAAGGAGTTTTGTAGGCTTAATTCCCATGTCCAGCCAAATGTTAGTCATGCAAGCAATCATCAAGCATGTTTTATGACATTTGTCACAAAACCCATCAGTTGAAAGAATACAAAACTAAACATTAACTTTAAACAATTCCCCCTTTCTCGATGTCTTTGTTTATTTTTTGACTTATATTTCTTCTTTGGTCCATAACTTATAACCTACCTCCAGGCAATTGGAATGGAAATAGAAGAATATATGAAAAGAAAAGTTCAAGTGACGACGCATAAACATATATCATTGTGACACTCTTAACACAGGGATGATTCGATGACTTATATCACTTTCTGTAAGAAATGCAGGCCTGGAAAAAAAAAAAAAAAAAAAGAATTGATGGAAAGTTCCATTTCGAAAATTAACAAAGCTCCTCCAAATGATTTTTGAGAAGAAAAAAAATTCCTGCACAGATGGAATTTGATGAGTTATAGCTTTTGAGCAGATCCTTCAGAGAGAAAGAGTTCGGTCAGTTTTGTGCTCTGATAATTCAAATAAGTAATCATTGCTGTTGCGTATGGCTGATTGGTGATTCTTCTCCTAACCCATTTAATACAAATGATTGATGTGATTTCTACCATCTATCAATAAGTTGAGATGGTTCTCTCCTCTCATGCTCGGAGAGAAACCTAGAGGTTAGGGTAGTGATTAGTGCAAAAAGAAGCAAAAATGGTGTTTGGAGTTGAATCAATCAGTTTGATGGTCTTGGTAATGTTTGTGTGTTCTCAGTTCAGTTCAAATTTATACTTACATTTAAGTGGGATTTCTCTACCATCAGGTAGGGTGGGGGGGGGTGGGGTTGCGGGTATATGCGTTCACATAAACCAAATTGTACCATTAGGTTACACAATCGAGCACCATGGCAGAGTTGAATGGTTATCGGAAAGAAAAACAAAATATTAATTCGGTGTCATATATCCATCGATGAAAGCACGATATTATAATGCAAATGGAATAGAAAGAAAAGGGTTGGGTTTGGTTGGGGTGGGGGTGGGGGAGGACCCACAAAGGAAGGGACTAGAGTTGGGAATATATTCATCTGCATTATGGTTCATCTTGAGGGAGCACAAGGATGTGATTGGGGTGGTTAATAATGACAGCTGCAGTTTCAATACTCAGATTTGATAAATTTCACACCAGGCAACACTTTTCATTGGTAAACATATTCCTTTAAGATCTACGATTGAGCAAACATTATTTTAAGATCCTTTCCGATAATCGGACAGCTTCAACGATTTACGGATGTTCGTAAACAGCCCGATGCCAAGAGCTTGTCCTTAAACTTTTCAATCTCTACCTGGCTGAGTAGTCTGACAGAATTTCATCCCAAATGAACTTTATAAGGTGACAATCAAGTCAGTGATGTGTAATAGCCAGAGGGGATGGGGTGAGGGGGGGGGAGCGGGTGCAACAAAACAATGAATATTGATACAGGTGCGCAGAGGATTTGTTTTGATGTAATACATGTTTGTGTTGTTTTGTTTTTCTTGTTGGATTGTTATAGTAGATGAGTACATGAGGTACACACAAGAAAAACTAGAGCTATTATTGTTGTAGTGTCCCCTTTTCTGTACCCCCTCCGCACCCCTCCATTTTCATTCCAAAGGATCATTGATCATTACTTTGACAACGATTACAAAGTCATGTATAAAGGCCACCAAAGAAGACGACATGTTTCTTCAGAGCGCATTGATGAAATCAATTCTATACTCCTCTTCTCGCTTTGCACTTTGTGCGTGCTGGTCTCGTATTGTCCGATTAATTTGGGTTTTTTTTTCCTGTCGCATACTGTAATTTAGTGATGACATGTTGCAGTTTTGAAATCTGTGTTTGACTTTAACGGTTGAAATGATTAAGCCCAGAATGCACACGTATACGCTTATGACTCAAGTTCAATTTTGTCAAATTAGTTTTTATTTTATTTTTTTATTTTTTATTATTAGTCTCAGTTTTATCATATTGTATAAGGCCATGCAGTGTTCAAATAAGGAATAAGTTTCAGAGAATAGGTTCGGCACAGATATGTCTAGATTATCGGAGTGCTGTAGAGTTAAAAATTATGAAATTAACGCCGGGGAATTTTTGGAAAGGTCAATTCAATTTTCTTTCCCCCTCAAAAATAGCACAAGCCGGTTGATATCGAACCAACAAATTCGGCCTGGTGCGAGGAAATTGTGCGAGGTTGCAACAGGGTCACAGAAATTGACAAATTTAACCTTAAAGTGCTTAGGTTTTAAACGTTTATGTGTCGTAAACCTTAAACGATGACTTCAGGCCGAATTTAAGTATTGTTTATAGATATTATAGTTCAAGGAAAGAATGGGGAATAAAGACGAGTGCTAGTAATGTTCCTATAGTTACCGAGGCTTTTAATGATAGTCAGCTTCAAGAATGAGCTCAAGCTGAAATGCTCCTTCAAAGTGCCACTCGTTGATGAAAGTGAACCCCTCAGTGCAGGTCTAAATGTTAATCCATTGTTTCATAAATTAATTAATTAACTCAACCCAAACATATTCCTTTCAACTTCATGTAAACGAGAAAGCACCATTGGATCTCCCTTCAACACCATCTGTAGGTAAACCAAAGATTTTAATGCATTCTAAACAAGTCATTCATTTGAAGCCAAACAGGCTTGGAGTTATCCCAATAACTACAATCTTGACTTCCACTGGAGTAGCTGGCTCGACTGTAGTAATCAGCTTAACACCCAGATGATTGTTCAACTCCTTCCTAATCAGAAAAAGACAAATCACTATTTAAAATTTTAAACCTTCCCACTCTTTTAAGAACAGTTTTTGCCCCTTCTATTTCTGTGAGAAAAGTATGAAATTTTTTAAATGAATAATTATTAACCCATCGTGACTCTTATGATCTGGTTTCTTCAGGAGTCAGGAGTCGATATCGTCTATATCGGAGACTAGGACCTACACAGATGACTCGGACATGGAGGCAGAGCAGGACACCCCCAACTGGCAGAAGAGAGTCGATAAGGACATCGTCAAGAAACTCAAGCCGAAGGAAGTCAAGAAACAAGAAATTATTAATGGTGAGGAGACAAAATTAACAGAGGAAGCTTTGATAGAGTTGGAAGAAAGAGAAAAATGGGAAGACTCGCTATTTTGTGGATTGATGGTTGCATGATATGTATTTTAGATCCTCCTGCAAGCAGGAACTTGGGAAGAAGCCTCATTGGCTTATCAAAGCCGCAAGCTGACCGAAGTCAGTCTCGTAGATTCATATTTAACGTCCATGATTATTAATTGTCAATTGTCAACAACTCTGCAACTGGACGATATATATATTTATCTTGGAGTGACTCAAACTCGGGACCTTATGATTGAAAGGTACCGGCGTTAACCACTGAGCTAACACTCCTCAGAATTAAATGGGAAGACAATTCTAACAAAAAGTAGCTTTGATTGGCAGAGGGGGGGGGGGGGGAAGGATTGAATGTAGGGAGAGAAGAAGGGGATTGAAGCCTCCTCAAATATTAATGTCAAATACACACATAACACTCCAGATAAAGATCACCAAAATATTCAATCTGAATTTATATCTCAATATATATATATTGATACATGAAGATGCAGTAGTGAAAAAGTGACAGAAAGCACATTATTTGCACCCAAAGGAGGCCTAGAGTATGGGATTAAATGTGAAGATACATGCAGATGTTAGGTTAACCCCGCATAAACTTTCACATGCCGTTATAAGAGCACCATGAATTATGGTGGGGGAAGGGGAAGGGGGGGAGTAAACACAGTTCCCATGTTCATAGGTAAACTTATGGAATTAAAAAAAAATCAAGTTTGAATTTCCAGGCCTGGAAAAGCTGCGAACATGAGGAAAAATGTGAAAAGTCATGGAAATTTTATAAAATGAGTTATTTTAAATTGTTTCTTTTACCTGAGTAATTTTTCCCCACCTAGAAAATTTGCCCCAAAAAGACAAAAGTTAAAATCCGTTTTGTGGAAGAGGACATGAAATAGTTTATTTTTTTATCATTTTTTTATCATATTACATTCAAAAACTTGTGAGAAACTCCCAGGGGTATAAAGTGGTCATAAATTGAGAAGTGTTTTGCACACACGATGTCTTTAATCCGTGGAATATCTGCAAATGGGTCGACACCGATCTACTTTGTCACGAACGTCTTTGGTGCGGTAAACCGAAAGAATAGCTGTTTGGTTTCCTCGGTACTGAATAAAGAGTAATTGTGCATCAGAAAAAATGAGTCATGGTCTATGCTTGGTTGGAACTTGGCATAGATCTAGGAAAGTGCCGGTCGGTTTGTTGTGTTGTCAGCCATTTCGTCATAGGAATTTCACTCATATATAATCGCAGAGTTTAATAGTCAAATGTTTGCTGGGTTTTGTAGAAGGTTTCATTCGACATAGACAAATATATACCAAACTGTTGTGCAATGTCGTGTTACTTTAATGAAAGCCTCATACACTGCCTTCATAAGCTTTGTTCTGTAATATTGCATCAATGTGACCAACCTTTGTAAATATTCACACTTTACTCATTTAATTACAGCTAGAAATTGTTTGCAACATTTATATCATTGTTCATTCTTTCATGTAGACAGTTCTGCATTGTTCAGTTCACAAAAGACAATTGTGTGTCAAACAGACTAAAAATCGTTTTTTTGGATGTCCAGTTTTCACTTCTCCCCAAAAGGATTTGATCAATTTCAGAACACGTTATTTATAAATAAACTAAATTCAAATAGATTTCAATTGTCAACGGTTTGTATCACATTTATACCGTTATCATATGTCAAGGATTAGATATGGGTACACCTCGCAAGACCCATAATTTGCTTTTCATTTAATATCATTAATTTTTTAAACTCCGTTTTGATTGAAAAATGTATGTGAAAAACCAACAAAAGTAAGACGAGAAAAAAAAAAAATTGATGAAAAAATTTGACTAAAAAATATTCTCTTCATCGACTGGCAAGGGTATATTAGCGGATAAAAGAAACCACATCCATGGTGTCCGTCATCACCTACTGCATCTGGTTTTGCCCGGGCTGCATCTAATATTTAGAGTTTTTAAATTACGACAGTTCTCCATCTTGGTATGAAGTTTAATACATTACTTCCTGTAGATATCCCTCGTGGATGATATCATCTCCAATCAGACACAAAACCGTAACCTTGGATAATCTAGTTCCTTCACGTCGTCGTCGTTACGACGACTAGGAAACTTTCTCGGATCAGACATCGGCAGAGATGTATAGAAAGTACTCTCGTAAAGTTCCCGTTAATTTATCACGCCTTCCGCCCGATCTTGATAGCTTTTTACAGGTTATCAAAACTTGTCCTGATTGATTACCACACGTGCTGATCGCTTGTTACCCAAGGGTTCAGTCATTCGCCGTTTCCTAATTTTGTCGAGGAGGTCAGTCCCAAATAAAATTAGCTTTGATTTATATGCTAAGGCAGGTAACTATGACAAAAAATAAATACTCCCAGTGTACAGTGACAATCTTGTAACCTTGGAAATACAATTCCCCTTTGTGTTAGTCCTTAGATTCGTGTGGCGGCTGAGGATATGAAAAGTTTTTTGTCTTGCTTTAATAATTCTTCTTGCCTCCTCCCTCAGAGATGACAAGTTAATTTTAGAGCAGCCAGTTTAAGTTTGACCTTGTACGGCATCAGTATTAGATATATTTAGATGGCATTAATGGAGTAGGTATGCTAGCTGTGCAAATATTGTGGTTCTCTGTATAATAAGCAGTTTGGGTGAAGGGTATGATGGAGCATGGAGGGGGGAGGGGAGGGGGGTTGGGAGATAGTAGGAAAGGGGGTTGGGAGATAGAAGGAATAGTAGGAATAGAGGGATTCAGCTTGCTTTCAAAATTTCTATTGTCTAGTAGAAGTGATGCCGCTTTGCTCCAATTCTGTATCTAAAATTATGGAAGGAATATTTGAAGGACACAAATTTTTCTGTTCTTTTTCAAAAATGAATGGAATTTCAATCTCCAGATGGTCCCTTGCCCTGTCCCTTCTTCAATGTCTCATGAACTCAGGGGATATTAATAAATAGTAATTAATGATTTCATTTGATTTTGCAAATTTGTCACTCAGATACTTTGGGTTTATACTTCAGTTATTGTTGCCTTTTTCATTGCTTTCTTCGTTTTGGGGGGAGGGGATGTGTTAAGGGGAGGAGCAGGTGGACTATTCAATACAAACGAAACCACACATTTTCTGGATCATATGGAGTGAAAGTGGAACGGTTCTTTAAAAACAAAAAAACAAGATGCAATGAAAAATTTGAGAAGAGATTCTAGTATGAAACACAAATCTGTAGATTCAACACAGAAAAGCTGCATTAATACTGGTGTTATATATGCTGAGATAAGCATACTTATTAACTCTTGTTCCCTGCACATGCACCATGATTCATAACTATTAATAATTCTAATAAGAGTCTTTCTTAAGCCGAAAAACCCACTTGCAAGTTTCCAAGTCAGCCTGACAATCCTCTCTCTCTTTGCATCATCATCATCATCATCGCTCAGAACTCTTCCACACCGAGAGAACTCACGTTCGCAACCTGAAAGTCCTGGATAAAGTCTTCTACCAGCCAATGCTTCAGGAAGCAGTGCTACCGCGAGAGACTGTCATGTACCTCTTCCCGAATCTTCCTGCGCTTGTGGAGGAACACGGCGTCCTGAACACTCAGATGAAGAAGGATAAAAAGACCAGCCACGTCATCCACAACGTCGGCAACCTACTTCTACAGCGGGTGAGTCACTTAAAAACCATGATTAAGCCCATCGTATTTGGTGGACTTGAACGATTAAGTTTTCAGTTGTCTTTTCCTCCTGCTGATTAATTGCTCGTCAACATTGCGTCATTTTCTCAATCCCCCTCTTCCCCTCTGTAGTTCTATCAAGCTTCCTCCCCCTACTCCCCCCCCCCCGTCCAACCAACTGACTGAAATCTGCACCCTGCAAGTGTTTGTCTTTTATACATGAAAGTTGGTCTAGCTTTTAGATTTAAATCCTGCTGTTCTTAATGAAACATAGTTGTTAAACTCTTCCTGTAAAGCCAACAGTTTTATCACAAATACCAAAACTAGAGTACACGTTGTATATATGAGCCCATGACAGCCAGACTGCCTGTAATTGATGATGTTACACCAACTGGAAATTTTTCAATAACATCGTACCCGGACACAGTCTTAGTTCTGATTCCAGGAATTGAAGCTTCACTGGACACAATTTCACTCTTTGATATTGGATTTACCACCAGTAAATTTGTGTTGATGAAAAGTGTGATTTTTAGCATAAACATTTTGTGGAATGGATCCATTGTCAGTAGAAGGCACAAGGTCAAACATGTGTGAAGAATTAAAGTAGGAACTGTTACCAATTCTTGCATGAACAGTCTTCTAATTTTCCTTCCTGTTCATGCCCACACTTATTTTTGCAGTTCCTAGTAACTTATCGAGTCTTATCAACCCTTGTTTTTAAGTGCAGGCGGTATAACTTGTTGGGCCGGTGGAAATCGTAAAAGCAGAATTATTTTCTGTCAAAATAGAAAGCAGCCTCCTAATGTTGAGAGTACTCATGTTTGTTTTGACTCTGAATTCTTCAGTTTCACAAAAAATGAAAAAATGGGAATAATAATGATGATGCTGATATTCAGGATTTATAAAGCGCAGACAAATCCACCGATAACGGTGCTCAAGGCGCCTAGCAATATTTACCCTGGTCAACGATAACCTGTCAAACATAGAGAGACAATCCCTCCACATGGCAGCAGCTAAACAGCGTCCAGCTGACAGTTTATCTCACAGGTCCCCGTTTTATACAAATGGGTGAAGAGAGGCAATGGAGATAGAGTGCCATGCCCAAGGACACAATGTAATGAATCTGGCAAGGACTCGAACCTGCAATTCTTAGATCACAAATTTCACTGTCGTAACCACTTGACCACAAGGCTCTCACGTGAAGTCCTGATTGTGTGCATCATGAAGGAACGTAATAAGCTGTTACCGCGGTAACTGAGAGATTACTGGCGAGGATTCGCTTCCATCTTTTTTCAATTTTTTGCGTCAATTTTTCTTCCTTTTAGTTTGATGGCGAGGCGGGTAAAGCCATGAAGATGGTCTCTGCTGAGTTCTGCATCAACCAACGTCACGGCCTTGAAATGATAAAATCCAAACAGAGGAAAGATCCTAAACTAGCAGCCTTTATCTCGGTAATTCACTCATCGTTTTCGTCTTTTGTTTGAGCTGGAGGGAATGTATGCTATGAAATGTCCTCCCTCTTGCTCCCCCTTCTTCTTCTGCTAGTAAACGGTCTAAGTTTTTAGATTCACGTGAAATACAGCTCGAATATTATACGAGTATATTTGACGGCTAAATGTTTGCTAAAATGTCAACTCTTTCATTGCCGCGGGGTGTGGGGAGGATTTCGATGATCTTTTACTTACCACTTGGATTACCCTGCAAGTGGGACATTCAAGTTGATATGTAGGAATATCCTTAAAATGTGGGCTTAATATCTCTGCTGTCCTATCCCAAGATAATCGCTCAGATGTGGTATAATCCTCATCGAGATGGATCATCCCTAACTTGTAACATGATTATTAATCCCTTTTGCTATATATCCGAGAATTAATCCCAGAGAATGTTAAAAGTTAAAAAAAAAAGATGTTTGAAACTTTGCTTCTCTTCATGTGAGCAGTACAGTTATGAAAGCTATCCTGGTGATGAAATGTTTCGAATCCAGTCAAACCCCCCCCCCCCACCCCTTCCCAAAAACAGAGAGAAACAATAGCTTTATCAATAGACTGTAAGTTACATTCTCCATTTCTTTACATGTGAAGGATCGTCCCTCCTTTGACACTTTGAATTTTAGGAAGAAATTAGGAAGGTTTGCTGCAGAGACTCTCCAAGTTTACTTTAACAGACTGGTTTATACCAAATTTGTAATGCAGAGGACAGTAGTTGAGGTCATGAGAAGTTTGTTAACATGGTCCACAAAGGAAAAAATAAATATACGTGTAGAAAGTTGTCTAAATGTTTCGCCAGGCAAGTCAATCTTTCTGCCTGTGAAAGTCCAACGACTGCTCATTTATAATAATATCGGTCACGTTAGTTTGGAGAACGGTGTTTTTTTCTCCTCACTTATTTGGGAAGGAAGCAGAGCCCATACTGGGATATTGAAAAAATTGTTCTATCACCATGGTGACTGGAGTGTCATGTTTTTCTCTTCTTCACAGGAGCAAGAAGCTAATCCGCTTTGTCGCAGACTCCCTCTAAGAGGGATTATATCGACACAGATGCAAAGGCTCACCAAATATCCTCTCTTCATAGGACAACTACTTAAATACTCACAACGTAAGACATTCTTCTCCTTCGCCTTCTCTCGCCCACACTACCCACCCTCCAATCCCCTTTCTACCCTGTCCTAATACCTTACCTTCTCCTGTACCATCAGGATCCAATTTGAACAGTATCTTTACCCTCCACCTAAAATAATCTCGCAATATGCCACATTTTAATGGATGTCTGATGACCTCGGTAAAGATGCAATTTGTGCCTGTTTTTGTTACATAATGTTTTGATTACAAATCTAACAGCAACACCATTTTTGGTTTTGTATTTGTGAGATTGAGGGAAGGGGGGGTTGGTGTGGATGAGAGGGGGGGTAGTGAAGGTGGGTGGAAGGTGGTATAATAGTAACATGTATCCTGTTGTCATAGTTTGTCAATCATGGTTAACATGATTCCTTTGTTTTTTTCCACAAGTTATTAATTTTTAAAGTCTGTTCTCTTTGTGATTCACTCTTTTAAACTTTGTTTGTCATCTCTTGTAGCTAACACAGACGACTATGCCCAACTAGACAGAGCATTACAGTGCTGTAAAGATTTGTTAGAGTATGTAAATCAAGCCGTAAGGGAAGCAGACAACAGACAAAGATTGCATGAAATATCAAAGAAAATGGATGCTACACCCTACGAAAGAGTGACCAAGGGAAATCCGGACGAGGTTTGTCATCTCTCTATTCAAGTCTTGTTTTGCTTTTTGTTGCGTTACCTTGGCTTGTGCTTTGTGCGATTGTTTTATACTATGCTGTAGTAGCTCTGTCGATATGAACAAGGTTCGTAAACTTTGAAAACTTGCCAAGCGTCTGAAATTACATCCGACACGCCGCTCTTCGGGAGCGAAGAATAACGGTGAGGTATAGAGAACATAATAGGGCTGTCTTCCTAACGGTTATTTAATCGGTCTGAAGTTTTAAGTGCTGTAAATTTGGCGTAAACAAAGATATGATTGGTAATTTTGTGGAGGTTGTGACTCTACAGATCATTCCCAGACATATGGAAGTGTTGAAAGAAGACAGAGTGATATCTTAATGTACAAAAAAATCCTGCCATAGTGGCAGAGAAATTTATATGAAGTTCTTTGGACATCAGTGAATGATTGATCTTTAATCATCATCATCATGATTGATTAACTAATCAGTTGATAGATGATTGATTCATGAATCAATTGATTGATGATTGATAGACTAATCAATCGATTGATGATTGATTGATTGATTAATCAACCGATTGATGATGTATCGATGAATCAATCTATTGATGATTGATTTATGATTCAATCGATTGATGATGGATTGATTAATCATCGATTGATGATTGATTGATGAATCAATCGATTGATGATTGATTGATTAGTCAATCGATTGATGATTGACTATGTATCTATGATTGATGTATCTATGATGTATCTATCTAGTAACTATGATTGATGTATCTTCCATCTATGATTGACTATGTATTGATTGATGAATCAATCGATTGATGATTGATTGATTAGTCAATCGATTGATGATTGACTATGTATCTATGATTGATGTATCTATGATGTATCTATCTAGTACCTATGATTGATGTATCTTCCATCTATGATTGACTATGTATTGATTGATGAATCAATCAATTGGTGATTGATTTTTCAATGGAATGATTGCTTAATCAATCGATTAATTAGTCAATCGATTGATGATTGATTGATGAATCAATTGATAGACCAAAGTTATGTATTGAGTGATGATTGGTCAATCAGTTGACTGATTGATTAATTTATTGATAATTGATTCATTGATTATTTTGCTCCATTTATCCTCAGGTTAATACTAGCCAGATCTTTCACAAGCTGCTTTATGATAGTCCTCTTATTTGGAAACTAAGTCGCAGCAAATCTCTCGGTGAGTTAACCAACCGATACCTCTTTACAAGGTCACTTTCTTAGGACTGTGCATCTTATGAAATTCCATAAAAAAAAATTAAAAAATTGTAACAAACCTGAGATGTAAATTTCAATGAATTATAAGACCAATAGTGTTCCCCCGTGTGAATGGTATTTGATGTCATTTCAAGGCATTCCAAACCACGACTCATTTTGTGTGTAACAGACTCCTGTCGTTCAATGATGCCATTTGAGTGAATTCTATTGCGTCCGGTCCCTCTTCAGACTACATGTATCTTTTCATCTTCATATCTCCCGTTACTTTCAAAATTTCCATTCTCAGAAATGCACGCCATGCTGTTAGAAGAATATGTCGTCCTGCTGCAAAAACAAGACGAAAAGTTTATCCTAAAGTTCCATTCCACATCGTCGGCCGTCGGTCCACTACAGGGGGAGACCAGCGTAAATAACAACAAAAGAAATACACACAGTCCTATTATCACTCTCAGTACTACCTTATGTCGCCAAGTCGCTACGAGTGAGTACCCCAGATTACACGAACCGGATGTCGAGGTTTTGCCTTCCTTCTTAAAAAAGAAAAAGAAAATTGTTTTGTTTTTCATCAAAATAAAATAAAACTTTTAGCAAACTGCATTTCCACTAGAGAGCCTGTTTAAGAGAATGTGTAAAAGTAAGTTGGCCTGACGTTTCGTTCCTAGCAGGATCTTCTTCAAAGGCTAAATGACAAGTTACAGTAACAGACGGGTCAAAAACACGCACAGAATACAGACAGGTTAATGAGCATGGTGAACACAAAGAGATAGATGTAAGGGGATTAGTAGACAAGGGATTATCAAACGAATGTAAGACAAATAGTCATAGGTTTTTGAGTAATTGCGTTGTTACTGTTGCCTGAGGCAGTTATTGAATATAATATGGTTTTAAGATTTGATGAAAACAACCCTCTGTCCTCAAATTGGTAGCATATTATTTATACTACATGGTGAATATTAACTCGTGAGTAAAAGATTCTGCTATGTAACTCGTGAGTAAATGTTTACACGGATGGTGAGAGTAAATCAGAAAAATACCCAAATTTTTTTTTTTAACTTTTCTGGCATGAGTTTGAATGAACTGAACATAGTGAAGCTATTTTTATGTAATTGGTAAGATGTACTATCATCGACATTTTATCAGTCATCTTTCAAAACTCCATCTCAAAAAGTTTGCTAACGAACTTTGGAGGAATGTTGTTATTGAAGAGTACAACGATATTACATTTCTGGGATTTCATGCAACTCTCAGCCAATTTCTTTTAATCTTCCAATGTTGTCATCATAATATATGACAATTGTCATCTGTTTTCCCCCTCCCTCCCTCCTCTCTCCCTCCTCCCCCTCTCTGCAGGTAAGAAAGCCTTCTTCTTAATCTGCACGTCGCACCAAGGCCCGCAAATTTATGAGCTTGTGGCCCCGTCGGTCAACGAGAGGAAGACGTGGATGGACCTGATCGGTAGTGCCCAGGAAAATATCAATCGTAGGTCATCAGGGAAGGGCACCAACCGCATGAATCTCCCACAGAGGCCAGACTACCACCTGAACGAGTTAGATGTAGAAAAAAACAAAGATGCAAAGTAAGTAACGGTGGAGGCCGACGACCTTGAATTTATCGGTTACGGTGGCCGACCCTTGAACTTCTCTGACAATATCCTTATTTATGGTAGTAGGGTGACTGTGGCTCAAGTCAAGATGTAATACTGAAACAGGTTAAGAGTAGCTTGTCTTCTCTCCTGATGGTGTGTACACCTTCTTGGATCCTCTAACTTTAATTCTTGATCTTAATATATATATATATATATATATATATATATATATATATATATATATATATATATATATATATATATATATATGTATATATTTATATATATATATATATATATATATATATGTATATGTATATATATATATGTATATATATATATATTTAATATATATATATATATATACATATATATATATATATACATATATATATATATATATATATATATATATATATATATATATACATATATATATATTACGATTTTCAATTATATATATATATATACATACATATATATTTCTATATACATATATATCTATTTATAAGTAAAATATGTTTTTTCTTTTAAGCATGAAGGATATTTCTATCCTATTATGTTTGACCTCTTTATGCCTTTATGGGGGGGGGGGGGTGGTTGTGTCTGATAGGGACAGATAGTTAGCAGGTGTTCTTTAGCAAACCAACGATGATCCTTTTGAGGTCATTTCTCATCTGTCAGGTATCGTTTTGGGAGAGAATGTAGGGCTATTTTTGCGATATGATTGATTGACAATAGAGACTCTAGGCAACAGAGGTCAGAGGTTATTAATGTTTCTCTTCTCTATTAGTGTTCACCCTCCGGCAGAGCGTGCAGAAACTACCAAGGTGATAGTCAAAACTCCCGAAGTCGTCACCAGAGCGGCAGTGCCGTTCAATAATACCACACCAGACGAACAAGGAGACGCCACAACCCTCCTAAAGACTGCTCTGGAGGAAGTAAGGGCACCTGAATTTTGTTGTTGTTGTTGTTGTATTTATTGCATTTGATACAATTGTTGGGATGGTTTGCGTTTGACGATAAGGGAGATCAGTAAAGGCTTGTGAAGGCGTTCAAGTTCGGTTTGAGAATATCAACAACAAAAAAATTATTGTCTATTGAGTTCATAAGCTTTTGTATAAAGTTAAGATAAGTTTCTGTAAAAGTGGTTGAACGTATCCTCTACCACCTTTTCATACATGTTTAATTCCAGTGGTTGCTGTAATGCTTGAGTCTGGTACAGTCGAATATGGAAATGAGCTGTTCTGTCTCTTAAATCTGTGTTATTAAAAGTTTGGGGGGGGGGGTCACCATAGGATAAGCGCAAAAAAAATTGAGTGTGAGCAAGAAATTTTTGGGGGAAAATTTGTGATATTGTGGGGGAAAAGGGGGGGGGGATATTGAACGTAAAATTGCTTCAAAAGTTGCAAAGTATAACCCCATTTTGCAACTAAAGGAGGGAGGGAAACCCGCTCCCCATAGTTTTCTCCCATAGCTAACAAGAATCCTGTGACAACAGATTAGTTTCTACTAAATAGCTTTGTGCATATTTTTCACTGTTTGGGGGAGGGGGTGGGTTGGAGAGACATTAGTTGTGAAAAACATTCCACATCCTCCATATTTTGAGTACATCTGTTTTATCTTCAAATTGATTGAAGTGTAAATAGAAGAAAAACTGATGTGTAAATTAATATTAGCGACAAACACATTAATCTCTAGAAAAGGGGTTTAAAGATGCTTCTTTGACTTTTCCATTTTTTCAATATCTTTTTTTTTTTCGATGATCACATCTTTAATCTATAGTTATGCAGATGAAGTTAATACAGTATGAATATGCATGTCTTCATGCAAATAAGAGTGACCTTATTGGTGCGTTGTCATGAACAGTAGATGATGAGTGATGAAGAGGTCATGGAGAAAAATGAATATTCATTAGGTTAGCAAAGGGTTAGTCTGTACTCATGCACATTATAGAATAAACCAACGGTCCACTAACTGTTCGGCCCAGGAACATCTATGAAGACTGATCCACAAACCACCAATCCTCCACCATTCAGAATCGATGCTAAGAATGTGGTGAAGCTCTGAAAACTGTAGAGCTTGCTGGAAGACGTTTGGGTGGCCGTACGCCCGTTATTTGTGGACGGTCAGAATAGATGGTAACGGAATGCGTTGAAGAGTAGAATCCATAGAGAAACTTGGACATTCATTACTTTAGCAAAGGATTATCAGAAAAATATCTGGCAAGGTGCAATTTCATGAAGACAAAAGCTGTATGTTCTCTGGAGACTAATCATCTCATTTTCATATTTTTATTACATGTTTGCTTTTTTATTGAAAATTGTCAACGTTAATTTCATTGTGACTTTTTTCTCTATGCAGAATATAAGCAATGAAGCAGACATCCGTAAAACCTCACAGCACATTCGTCTATTGTTGTCTAGAGCACAACGAGTTATTAGTAAGTCATTTTAACCTGTTACATAAAGCACCCACCGCCCCCCCCCCCCAATTATATGAAATTGACATATTGGCCTTGACAGTAAATTTTTTATCGCTGTTATTTACAATGTCGGCAGTGCCTGTGATTTCATGATTACTTCCTTTTTGAATGTTTAGCGAATGTTAAGAAATGATTGAAGTAATGTACTCAATGTTAATATGTCAATATGTTAAAGGCAAGTTTGTTGTTATTTGCACACATTCTTTTCTTTTCATACTCACTACTTCAAAGTCAATATAAACTTCTCTAGGGCCCGTTTCACAAAATTTGATATTTAGCAAAGTGCATTGATATTGATAATGTTTCGATGCAATTCTATGCTATCCAACAACAATGTATGAACTAGCTTATAATGATAGAACTATGTTTCTTCAATGATCAGTTCCAACATGTGTTATCTCACTTCACTCTGTCTGTACCTTGATGCATATCTCTAGAGTTACAACCATCTCACTGATTAATATTGTCTATCCGCAGAGGAGAAGAGTTCAGAACCACTCGTCGCTAGTACTCTAGAAAGGATATCTGAACAATTCCAAAGAGTGCAGGTAAGTACCGATACGTCAGAACCGACTTCTGGTTTGAGAACTCACCACACTCTCACGACACACTACAATATTCACTACATACCCAATACACACTCACCCAATATACTCTCACCACACACTCATTACACACTCACCACACACCCACCACAAACTCACCACACACCCACTACACACTACAATATTCACTACATACCCAATACACACTCACCCAATATACTCTCACCACACACTCATTACACACTCGCCACACACCCCCCACAAACTCACCACACACCCACTACACACTACAATATTCACTACATACCCAATACACACTCACCCAATATACTCTCACCACACACTCATTACACACTCACCACACACCCACCACAAACTCACCACACACCCACTACACACTACAATATTCACTACATACCCAATACACACTCACCCAATATACTCTCACCACACACTCATTACACACTCGCCACACACCCCCCACAAACTCACCACACACCCACTACACACTACAATATTCACTACATACCCAATACACACACACACCCAAATACTCTCACCACACACTCATTACACACTCACCACACACCCACCACAAACTCACCACACACCCACTACACACTACAATATTCACTACATACCCAATACACACTCACCCAATATACTCTCACCACACACTCATTACACACTCACCACACACCCACCACAAACTCACCACACACCCACTACACACTACAATATTCACTACATACCCAATACACACTCACCCAATATACTCTCACCACACACTCATTACACACTCGCCACACACCCCCCACAAACTCACCACACACCCACTACACACTACAATATTCACTACATACCCAATACACACACACACCCAATATACTCTCACCACACACTCATTACACACTCACCACACACCCACCACAAACTCACCACACACCCACTACACACTACAATATTCACTACATACCCAATACACACTCACCCAATATACTCTCACCACACACTCATTCTCACTACACACTCACCAAACACCCACTACACACTCACCACACACCCAATAAAATCTCACCACACACTCACCACACCCACCCACTACACACTCACCACACCCACTACAAACATGCTCATACACCCACTACAAACACGCACACTCACCACAAACTCGCACACACTCACCACACACTTACCACACACACCCACTTCACACTCACCACACCCACTAAAACATGCACACTCACCACACAACCACTACACACTCACCACACCCACCCACTACACACCCACTACAAACATGCACACACACCCACTACAAACTCACACACTCACCACAAACTCACACACTCACCACACACCAACTACACACTCACCACACACCTTAATTCTGAGAACCTAACCAACAGTCCTGATCAATCTCTTCCACAGTGCAAGGGTTTATGTATTGTTCTTTCCATTGGTTATTCATAATTCATTATCTTGTCATAAATTATGACATCTCATCATCAACTGGTAAATAATGTGTCAAAATTCTTTATAATTTTTCCTCCTGTCTTTGCTTGTCCGATACCAGAAACTTCACGAGGGAGAAGTGAGAAGTCTGGAGTACGACCTCGCATCAGAAGAAACAGCCAAGGTTAACCAACAGAAGGAAGTGAAGAGGTTAAAAGCGATGCTGTACGAGTTACAGAACACGGGGGAATCTCCCCCTCCGACCAACTATAGCAGGGAAGCTATCGTAACCGACCTGGACCACAACGACACCGACCCAGAGTCCAAAACCAAGAAGAATAGGTTGTCGTACTCCGCCGATTCTAACAGTAGTGCGACGGACGAATCGGATGGCAACGATCACCACGACTACGAGGATATCACCGAAGGGCGGGACCCCGGTGACGACCGTTCCAACAGCGGAGATAGTTCCGAGAATACCCTGCAGCCGCAGGTACACAGCGTGCGGGCCCAGGTGGCGCCAGAAATCTCGAACACTCAAATTTACCACGTGCAGAATAGTAGCGGTGACGAGGATGGAGATCGACTCTCTGCTACTGTCAACCAGGAGGAACAGGAGAGTAGGGCATCTTGTATTCAGGAAGAAAGTGCATTAGTTGAGGAGCTTCCCACTAAAATGGATTCCATGCATCTCGCCGATTTACCTCCGGACAACATTCGACAGCCGGAGAACTATTACTGGGCCCTGTCAGAGTCCCACACCGGGGAACCCGAACAGTTTGTATCTTCCGAGGAGAGCACCGGTTTCGATAAATACGAGGAAGTCGAGCCGATAGTGACCCCCGAACCTACGGCCACACACCAGTTTGAAAACTTTGCAACCTCCGGAGGCTTCAGTTGTAGCACCGCTGAGTCTCTGAGCTCTTACGCTGACGATACCTCTAGTAGCAGTGCCGTAGACCTCGGTAGGTCCAGTCAGCCGGAGGGCGGGGCCACGTTAGAGGAGGAGGGGGAAGAGGAGGGACAGAGAAGCAAGAATTCCAAACACGAGGAGAGCGGCTCCACCACGACCACCACCACCAGCAGTAACAGTAGTAGTAGTGGTAGTCGGCCGGCAAGTATGGTTTCCGCCGACTCTGGATCCGAGGAAAGAGGGGAACAGTCGGCACAAGAAGGAAAAGGTAATATACACCCCCCTTATTATTTGAAAAAGTATTGAAAAAATATATATCAAAATGATATTAAGTCACATTGCTGATTTCCTCAGAAGCAAAAATTAGGAAATGTTTATCAGAATTGGAAGCTGTATTAAAGTGTGATTGCCAAGGTCCCTTGGTGAGCTGAGAAGGGAGGAGTAAAAGAAGCTACTTTTCTCTGCATGAAGAATTAGTTTTGTCCCATTAAGTTGCCTAACATCACTTCCATCCTTCTGTTTATTATCAATGCTCTTCTTATAAAAAATAAAAATATCTTGCCCTTTTGATAACATCAGTTGTTCATTTTTGTTTGATAACTTTGACTAAGCACTTGCATATTTTTTTAAATGTGTTATTTTTTTTTTTTGGTTGTTTATAATAGTTTTTGTATGTGTAAATTGTGTACTAATAATGAGTTAAATTCTTTTGTTTCTGTTTGTTCAAACTAACTGTTTACTATGTTCCTGTAGGCTGCCGGTGAGTCAATAAAATACCTTTTTTTTTCTGAAAAATATTCGGGGACAACTAACATTGCTAGGTGGTAGAGACACAAATCATTGGAATCTGTTGTTTTCTAGTTTCCAAATTTTGTTTTCTTTTCTATGGTCTTTAATAGTGGTTAGTCAAAGGCATCCCCTCTATTCTATTAAAAGATTAAAAAATTGTCCTTCTGTGGTTTGAAGCTATAAGCACCCTCATTTTGAGAAATAGCAATTTGACCATTGGCAAAGAATTGTTGATTAATACAAGCATGGCAAAGATGATGGTTTAAAGAAAGACCGAATTCATGTGAAAGTTTTTTTTTTTTTTTTTTTTTAAATGATACCCAGGTCTGTACTTTCAAATCAAATATAATAAGTCTTCTTTTTAACCTGCTTCATGACTCACTTCTAGCATAAGGAGAACAGTGGATGGGATGAGATCATGGTGGTGCCGGGGGTGGGGGGATGGGGGGGAGAGTGGGAAGGTTTCGAAATTCGGACAAATTGTCCCACCGAACTATATATGTTTGGCTGAGCTGGCATTAGAAGATATAGCGAACTTTACTTTCTCTTGATACCCAAATATAACCTAATAAATATTTGCTCTTTACTCATTGGGGGTCACTGGAACCTCTTATTCTTCATCTATGAGTGGGGGGGGGGGTGTTGGGGGATACCCCTTGAAGACAAGCTGTGTCTCTTTTGACAACACCTTATCCTTTGTAAGTTTGGCCTAAATTCAAGAAGGAAAAGAGAGAGAGAGAAAATTGTGCTTGTGACTAACTTTTTGCTTTCAGCAAGTAGCATTACGATTGGCATGGAATGGTTTAAAAGGTCCGCACCCAGCATTGAAAGGCCCTCTCCTCGAAAAAATAGGAACTCAATTATTTTTTAAAGAAGGCGTACAGTGCTAGATTTACTGTGCCCTTTGCCATCCCATGTTGAATATTAAAAGGCAAAAATCTCATTTGCATGTAGTTTCTATTTACAAATTTCAGTGACTCGTTTTTTTCTGGTGAGGTTAGAAATATCAGGAAGGGGCGGGACAGGGGGGGTAGGATGGTCATAACTATAATGTTCCTTACTGCACTTTCTGTTTGTTTTTGGGGGTTGCATTCATCTCTTTTTCCTGGACATTCTTGCACCTCTTACTCAGTAGGGTGATTTAACCTTTATCATTTGAAAAGGCAAACTAATGGTGATATTACTCAAAACAGTAAGCAACAGAGGTGGTTGTTTCATAGATATTGTGTTTCACGATATGTTAGAGAAGGGGAGGAAGGGGGGAGGGTGGTATCATCCAGTTAGTACAGGCAAGCACTTCCATTTGGGTTCATTTTATCAGTTAACATGGTTGGCAGTTGAGAGGGTAGTTTTTTATATCAAACCAGACTTATTCTTTACTGTTTTGATTTTAGTATGACGGTTAAAGTGTTTTTTTTTTCTTTTTAATTTATGTATCAGATTTATCAATCTGTTTTTTTCTTCTCCATGCATTGCTTAATTTTGGATCAGTTTTCTTCTTTTCCTTCATCTTGGTTAATTTGGAATAAAAGTGATAAGATTTGGGCTGTTTTATTCATAGACTGGCTGGAATTGGAACCAATCAAAGGTTTCCAGAGAGTTCAGAAGGGACCTCCTTCCCTAGTTTAATTGTCAGGTTTGTTGACTTTCAGGGTAACCCTAATCCTCCTTTTTTTTTGTACCCCTTGTTGTGTATTCAATGCTGGAAATTTAAAAAAAACAAACACCAAATTATGCTTTTATATATAGATATATAAACAGAACAATCGAATAACCATGAGAAAAACCAACCACTTTGCTCCTTCGTGTCACCTACTCTTCCCCACCCCCACCCCCACCCCACCCCCACCCTAACCCCCTTCCAGCACCCTACAAAACCATGTCTGATAATTATTGGCTTTAATATTTTGTGCCCCGTTTGGATATTGGAGACTATTTGGTCAAGATCTGAATTCTTACAAAGTGTCCTTTTGTCTTGCCTGCCACCATTGTTCTCCTTTGTTAACAATTGTTCTATGAGAACCATTGTCATTATCCTTTGTGATAAAGGTCATGTCGTAGACATTTTTACTAGTTAAATCTAAAAGCAGCTTCTTTTAATTGTTCTTCTTTCCTTTGATTTGATTTGAATTGTAAGGCATTACTCTCCCGAACATCTGGGTTTTCTATTGAAAGTCAGTCTAGTGTATTAATAGCCAATGCTGTATCCCACCAAAATCAGCCCTCCCTGAGGAAAAAAGGCATTATCTTGCAAAGCTGCAATTTTCATCAACATTTTCTGTTGCAATTTACATGTAACAAGACAAAAGTAATATTTTATAAAAAATGGAAAATTTTGACATGGTTTGTACAATGGTTTTAATTGTACAACAAATTCCTCCATTCCAACAGAAGTAGAAAAATAATTCACCTTTCGCTATTTAATACAAAGTAACGTTTTTTCAAGATTTTCTACCTGCTAAATTATATGGCCTTAACACACAAAGTGGTTGGTGATTTTCATGCATATGTATATATATATATATATATATATATCTATATATATCACATTGTACTAATAATTTAACATTTATATAATGCAATTTGATCAAAATGATTAATTTTGGCATTGAACCAGCTTGGCCTTTATTCAGCTTGGGGTATATCATGTCATAAAATACACTTTCACCGATCGTAACATAAGAGAAATGCAACATAAAAAAACATACCATAAAACATATAGTCACACTCACACAGATTAATTTCAATATTTTTTTTGTCCTACAACGACTTTCTTTGTTTTTTTGTTTGTTTGTTGTAGTTTGTTTTTGTTTTTGTTTACTGTGGATGTGGAGAGCAGAGAATGGTTGCAACAACTTGTGAAAACCAAGAGAGGTTTACAAAAAAAAATCATTTCTAAAAACTTAGTGACTAGGAAAACTAAGCCGTAAGTTTGTACACTCCGATCTCTCAAACCCGAGAACTTGATGTTACGAGAAATATTTCTTGTTTCTAAGAAGGAAAGATGAATTTTTGCTGATTAGTTACTTCACTTCGTTATCACTGGTTTCTCAACCAGGGACTGTAATGAATAAATGAAATAATTGAACAGGCCATGACCATATTTATCGATTCATATTAAAAGACAAATATATATCAATTTTATTGTAGAAAAGGAGAGAAAAGAACCAAAGATGAGCATTGCTTCGAGTTGACCATCTGTCAAAATTTCTTTCGTTTCAAGTTTTCAAGGCTTTTTTTTGACGGTCAGTCTGATTATGCGAGGAACTTGGTAGTATTAAGAAAGGAAACTTAGCTTTGAGATTTCTCTTGACTCAAACAATCAAAGTGTATTTATTAATTACATACATCAAAAAGAAAATCAATAAATAAATTGTTTCTTTTTTATTTTATGTTCCATCAAGTTAGTGAAATAACAAAGTTTTATTAGCTTGGATGAAAGTGACCTGGTCTTTGTGACACGGTCTTTGTGACACGGTCTTCGTGACATGGTCTTTGTGACATGATCTTTGTGACCTGGTCTTTGTGACA
Source organism: Apostichopus japonicus (assembly GCF_037975245.1). Lineage (NCBI taxonomy): Eukaryota > Metazoa > Echinodermata > Holothuroidea > Aspidochirotida > Stichopodidae > Apostichopus > Apostichopus japonicus. Next base: position 12,974,932 of record NC_092572.1, read on the forward strand.
TGATCTTTGTGACCTGGTCTTTGTGACATGATCTTTGTGACCTGGTCTTTGTGACATTATCTTTGTGACCTGGTCTTTGTGACATGATCTTTGTGACCTGGTCTTTGTGACATGATCTTTGTGACATGATCTTTGTGACATGGTCTTTGTGACATGGTCTTTGTGACATGATCTTTGTGACATGATCTTTGTGACCTGGTCTTTGTGACATGGTCTTTGTGACATGATCTTTGTGACATGATCTTTGTGACCTGGTCTTTGTGACATGGTCTTTGTGACATGATCTTTGTGACATGGTCTTTGTGACATGATCTTTGTGACCTGGTCTTTGTGACATGATAGTGACTGTGACAACTCACCATTCTCTCTCTTTGAATCATCGTTTTTGTTTTGTGTCCGTTTTGTATCATTAACCCTTACAAGTGCTGTTTACAAGCGCCATTTCATGCATTTTTGCACTACTTGCAAATCTAACAGCCTTTTGTCCAAACAGCCTTTGATGTCCTTATTAACCCATGGCTGGTTTCATAGTTTTTTATAGCTTGAAATAGCATCATGATATTAAAACGAAGAAGTTTGCTCCTCACTCATTTGCATAAATCAGTCGCAGACTTATCAAAAACCAAACCATGACACGGAATGGGTAAAATGTTTGATATTTTTAGGTGGCTATGTTATCGGGCCAAAACTGGAGATAACAACTTGTGATCAGTGAGGTCTACATGATTTGGCAGTCAGTGAATGTTATTTGATCTAATTTACAAATTTCGGGAGGTAACTTATGATTCCCTTCTCTTTATTACCTTCTTCATCCTCTTCCCCCAGCCCCCCCATAACCTCTTCTCTGTGCCCCCCCCACCTCTACATCTTTCTCTGCCAACATGGGGAATGGAAATATATGTAACATGACATATAAAGACAGAAATTACAGTGTCATTGACATGTATGTGGCAGAACTGATAGTTTAAAATAAAAATGTAGACTTAAACAAGCCCAAAGTTTCCTTTTACATTTATAGTAAAGCTTTTTGCAAGCTCTGAAGAAAAGACTCTTCATATGCAAGGGCGGAGAAGTTTTCGTACAAATTGTCACATTACACAAAAACACCCCAGTGAATGGCTCAGTAGAAGCTTGTATGGCTCAGTAACAAGCACAGGAAGGACTTTAATTTCTAAAATATCACAGACATTTGTAACTCCTCCTTCTATTTATTTTTATGAACAGTATTTCCATCATTGAAAATGAAACTGAAAAGGGGGAACATTTAGGAGAAAATATCAGCACATTCTCAAACACTGAATTTACTTCGAAGGAGCAAGTATACTGATTAACTGCTTGCCCTATATGTGTGTATGCATTTGTGTGTTTACATACACACACAGGTGTGTTTTACATTCAGAACGAGGACCCTATTGTTTTTTCCATTATTCAAATCCACGTATCCTAACCTTAACAATACCCCATAACAATAGAATTTCTTTCGAGGACGTGGTGATTCTTTAGAAATCACATCCGAGGACCTGGAATTCTTTTGTTAAAGTCCTCGGTCAGAATACAAACAAGTGCACATACCCACACCCATATACTACATGCATAACAACAATAACCAGTAATGCCACAATAAAATGCATTGTTTTTCTTCTTTTCTGTTTGCACTCTCATAGGCAACAATGAATGCGGAGTAATGTAGCTTACTAACAACAGGCAAAGTTTTATTTAATTTGTTTTTTTTTTCCAAAACCATTTGACCATAATTTCTGTTCTGCATGTGAATTTGGCTTCTATACTTGCATGGTTTATACATCCCAGTCTGTCTTCAGTAGTGCATTTTCATTGATGTGCATGATATGCATGTATTCTCTGTTATACCTCATCCTACCTCAATCTATATGTCAGTGCAAACATTTTCTTGAGGTATATGAGGTACCATCAACTATACACCAACATAATTGTATAAACTCCTGTAGTGATGAGAGGTTTTCTCTATATATACCTCAGTATACCTCAATTTGATGATATCTTTGAATGGCACCGGCAGTATGAACACCTCTTTACATACATTGCTGATCTATAACTAATTGAGGTATGTTAACATGTACCTCACCGCATGTTTTGTAGGATAGGCAGCATGGAATAACTGGCTTCTAAAATAGATATTTATTCTTCCAAGAAATCAATTTAATTGAATCTGCCAATTGTATTGAGTTTCTAATGTGAAGGCCTATTAAAACAAGGCAATTAAGGTAGTACAATTTATTTATGCATTCTTTTGCTCAGTAGTATTAAGCATCTAATATGATATCAGCATTTTTAACAACTTTATCACTTAATCAATCTGCCTATTCCAATAGAGAGTTCAAAAACATACCTTTTGCCGTTATAGTCAGAGACCCAAATCTTCTCTATCATTCAAATCATGAGTTTTATTGACATAACATTTATGAATATTCATTTTAGTGGCCCAATCAATACCCTATATTCATTTCCTTCCGATACATATCTCACCCTTAGACCCTAAAATATCCTGACATACACACGTCTCTTTCGGTTTGCAACGACTCATCCACTTTATTATAAAGATATCCCGTTATATTACTCTTCACTGCAACAAATTGATGATACAAATGATGATATGAATCATTGATTGATGATATAATTCATCACTGTTAATATCAAACTAGCACTGATAATGCATCATTTTAATACTGATGATGTGTTGGTATTGTCTACTGATTTAACCTACATTGAGAAATGAGAATAGATATTATAGCAGTAGCAAGCAACAACTAGTACTAAACTGTTGTTTATTATTTTTATTTTTATTTCTTTATTTCTTCATTTTTTTTTCAATTTTGAAACTAAATAAGAAGTGAATTAATTAGTTGATTCTTAGTTACAAATGGATGATGACTTTAGACAGACTTTAAATCTTGATATTTTATGGTCGAAGAAAAATGAAAACATTTGAGTGAAGATAATGTTTCTATATTTATTCTGTTTTGTTTTGTAAGGTAGTCAGCCTGCCAACTTTGTGAAAAGACAATCTGCTGATTCGCTAACAATTTTAGAAAGATAGATGAATATTACTTTGGAAAACTACTTATATATTTGTGAAAATTTAATTCATTTTAGAAAACATTTAACATCGCCAATATTTAGGACATTTATATATTACTCAACCAAACGAAATTACTGAAATCATCTTTATACATCACATGATAACCTCATGGCCATACCCTACACCCCTCCCCCCCCTTTCACCCTCTTTAATAAAGCAGTGGTTGTGGTGTCCATATTATGTGTCTCTTGTCTGTGTTAGATCTTGTATCTACATTAGTAGTCATATGCAAATTATACAAGTTTTATGCATATCAAATCCTATATTCTAATATCAATATGCAAATGTAATATATTCAGGTGTATTGTTTTCTATAACCATCACCATTATTACTGTCTGCACTTGTTTGTTGTATAACCTTACACAGCTTCCCTTGGGTAAAACTCCCACACGTCTAAATGAAAGTATTTGGTGTATCACGGTTCATTAATGATTTACATATCACAGTTGTGAATATTCATGATTGCCTAGTAGAGGCACCTTACTATTATAGTTGTGAATATTCATGATTGCCTTTAGAGGTACCTTACTATCACAGTTGTGAATATTCATGATTGCCTAGTAGAGGAACCTTACTATCACAGTTGTGAATATTCATGACTGCCTAGTAGAGGCAGCTTACTATCACAGAAAGTTGTAGGCTTAATTGTAAGTACATATGATATAGAAAGTGCATTTCCATAAACAAGAGAACTCACTTCCTAAGTGTTGAATATTTAGGATCACCCGTCTTTCAGTAGAAACCAAAAATATTTGTAATAAAGCTGTTCCTGCAGGCTTTTCTGTAACATGATTTTCATGTTCAGACCCTGATACCAACTGATAACTGGCATATTCCACAAAAAAATTTAATGTGTAATTCAGACCACAACACCATCCAAAAGTACCCAATATGGTGTCTCTCTGCTTTTCACCAATAGCAAGATTACATACGTAGAATCTTTGCATATCATAATTCACACTATATCATCGTGCAACCATCCCTTTCAGTCTTATGTGACATCACAGTTTAATTAGCATCGTACTGTAGGTTATGTGACATCACAGTCGATTTTGATTTTTCATCGTTTATTGTGACGACACATTCTATTGTGATATAATCAGCTTTTATGAATATAAAATATTTTTTGGTGTTGAATAAAAAAGAAAAATGGTTGTCGAATTATCACATTTAGTTATGATTGTTGGTACACAAATTGTATAAAATGAAGATTATCAAAAATGAAGGTAAAAACATGATTTAAACAATAAATGGATGGGTCACTAATCAGTAGATCAGGAAAAGGGAATAAACAGGAATTCAAAAATGATGTCATTACAGAGTGGTAGCTTTATCCATCTGTCGATCATTTTTTAAACATGGCAGCTGTAAATATTACTTTGCATAAATCTAGTTCGTTTCCTGTTGTCGTATTGTTAGATGTGATTGGTATCTCACACCTTCGGGGGTTAGTTTAGTGTAGTTAAGTTTAGTATAAAAAAAGGATCAGGAGGGACACTCATGTCCCAATCAAGGACCCTATAGGAGAGAGAAAAAAACTGAAAAAAACAATCACTCAGACCTGATTACAATGCTTAAAACTGTTTTCAACATGGTTTTCAATATGGCCATCAATTGCTAGCTAAAAATGTTGTTGCTAATGAGAAAAAAGGTTTCATATATTTAACCAACCCATTATATCATTGTGAAGTTTATTTCTCTATTGGGAGAAGTGTACGCACAAATTTACGTAGCTACATGAAACGGCAGATTGCCAAATCTACATTTTTAACCCCTGTTTTGTACCCAAAAAAAATGTGAGTTGTATTAGTTGTCGGAACACCCCCCCCACCCCCTCCCAAAAAAAATTGTTCATATACCCAAAAAATTGTTTTCTCATTTCGTGCTGCACTTTCATCAATATTTCTCTTTGATTTTTAAAAAGTTCAACATTTTTGATGTCAATTTTTTCTGCCTCCTAATTTTGCAGACTCTGAGGACAGTGATGATCATACGATGCAGGTGGAGTCCACGGAGACCCTTCTACAGTTGGAGGGCGAGGGTGACAAGGAGTCTCCAACTCAGGATAAAGATGGTGACACCAAGCAACTCCAACCCTCCACGTCCTCCCCCTCCTCCTCCTCCTCCTCCTATGCCATGGAGGATGACAACGAGGATGTTGGCACAGACGTGGACAACCCCGTACATTTGCAGCTCATCATCGAGGAGAATCTGCCGGAAGTATCAAACACCCCGGCCGAGGAGACGGAGAGCGTGGACGTCAATCTGAATGCCACGGAGGAAGGAGGAGACGCACCGACGATCAAACAGGAAGTACTTGAGGTAGTCGAGGAAGAGGAGGAGGTTGAGGAAAATGAGGAAAATGAGGAGCAGACGAAGACAGAAAAGGAAAAAGTCGAAAATGAAGATGAGAAGTTTGAACCAGAGGAAGAGAGGAAAAGTTTGGGAGAAGTTGTTGAGGAAAATGGGTCAGTGGAGGAGAAGAGCGAAGAGGAGGAGGAGGAGGAGAAGGAGGTGCACAAAGAGAATGAGGTGAAAAATGACGAGATGTCTCCGATCCTTGTCGATGCGCTGCAAGTCACAGAAGGCTCGAACTTTGAGTCTGAAAGCGAAGATGATTACGAACAGATTGTTTAATTTGACAAGTACTACTTTAGCTTTTGTATAAAGAAAAAAAATATTGAGACTCTGGAAAAATGAAAGTTCAACGGAGAGAGGGGAAAAACTATATCGCTTTTTAATGTTTCAAAAAGAAGGTTTTAAATTGCATCCACTCTGTAGATTTTGGTGCGTTGACTTTTTTTTGGGGACAGAAAAACTTCTTAGTGTTGGCTCCAATTGATTTCAGATTATTTCTTTATTTTTTCCGATTTACAATTTTTAATTCCTCCAACCATCTGTTAGCCATGATTTCTCAGCAACTCTTAGACTGGCGGTGCTTGGACCTCACTTTTTATATTTAAAAAAAATAAAGAGGGGGGGGGGGGCGGCTGGGGGAGATTTCAGAGTATACAAAAATTTGAAAACGCCACAGTTTTAAGCTCTTTTTTTTCCCTTTCCTTCTCTGGGAAGATGGCATGAAAGAAGTTTTTTTTTCTTGGAGTACTATGCAGTACACAATGTTACAGCTCTATGTTCATTTCAGATCCCAGGTTTTCATTTCTCATGACATTTTATTTTATTCCTGATGAAGATCTTTGTTTTCTTCAAAGACGGATTCACAAGTAGAAGAACCTTGCTACTCTTCTCAACAAATTACTGTTAAAAAAACGAAGAAGAAACTTTTAACCACTGTTTACCTTAATCAAAAATTGTACTATATCTTTAAATTTATTTTTGAAAGCTATGGTGCTCATACAAACTTTGTGGAGGGGGAGAGGGAAGAAGAGGGGGTGGGGGAGGGGGGGTAAAAGATCTTTGAACATTGTTATCATTTTGCTATTATTATGTAATAACTCAAGTATGAAGAAACTATTCCATGTTTCTGATTGGTTAAGACAAGTTAAGAGAATTTTTCAAAACTAAAAGAAAAACGGTCCGCAAGAAACATAAGCTTTAGGTAAATATCAACATTAATTTTTGTATCGCCTTATTAAACATGTTGACAACAAGTATGACTCTAACCATGTTATTCGAATTGCATATTGGTTTTATTGTAATAGTTTATGTTTTTAATTTCTTTTACCTGTTTTTTTTGGGGGGGTTTCAGTACATTCTACAAAATCAGTTCATATTTTTTTTTTCATTATTGTCATCAATGCTGCTTTTGTTATTGTGATGAATATAAGATGAATGGGCAAAATAATGATCATGAGGGCTATTAGGGTACATATCAACTTTTTCTTATTATGGCAACAAAAACATGGTATTCTGCAAGATTATTGAAGTTTCCGTATCAGATGTATTAAATGTAACTGGCTGTCATGGTAATTCGGGATTTTTTTCTTTAAATTATTTTTTATGTAAAACTGAAAAGATTGATACTACAAATTCTGATAAATGCAAGTTTATGACATGGTTATATTCTAGTGTAAAATCATGATATGAGCCTAGCCAATAGATAAGGTGACCAGAAGTCCCCCGAATTCCATTGACAGTCCCCAGACTTCAGTAACGTCCCCCCGAATTATAGCTGTCTTCAGAATTGTCCCCAGATTACATTTGTCCTAGGGACTGTTCTGGAATTTGGTGGGTATGGGGGTCCTCTGCATTAGTAGATAGGAAATGGTGCTGGGGTTGGTATATGAGGGGCCTAAACCCAACCAGTACAGTACAGTTGTCACATAAATTTTTGGGCGTAATCGATTTTAAGCTTTCACTGAAAGTTTTTCAAGAAAGAAAGAAAGTGTTTCAACCACCCCCCCCCCCTTAAAGTGGAGGAGCCTGTAACAAAAATGTCCTGTAATTTCATGTGTTAGTTAGCAACGAGTCTCTTACACATATCTGTCCATCCATATTGTAGCATGTTTCTCTGAGTTATATTCTAGGGTTTTACCAAATACATAACAGATTGGTTTTTACACCCCCACGATAAGGTCAGAGTTTATGAAGTGTTTATCGTTCCAAAAATGGTTTGGTCAATTAGTGTGTATTCTACATGTCATTGGTCGTGGAGATTTGTAAGATTCTTCTTATAGAGTTTAGTAAAAGAAAGATTTACGTGACTGGCCTCATGCACGCGGTGTATGTATGATGTGTTAGCGGACCAATGTTGATTGATTGTAGTATGGGGCCCTAGAAGGTACTTATTTTTTTTATGATGCTATAAAATGCTATCCATTTAAAAGCAACTGTGTCAAAAACGAAAAGCTGCAGCAGCTGATAAAAGGAAAGAAACAGGAAACCGTACTGCAAGGCCGAATCAATAATCAAAGAACAGAGATGATCTCGACAGACTGGCAGTGCCCAGTGTGTGAAACTGCACAGTACAAAAGGCTGCAGCCCCTGCAGCCACCTCAACAGCCTACTCTGGACACAGTGCCTAAAACAGAAATTGTCACAACTCTGTGTAGCTTATAAGTAAAGTTTTGGGTTTTTTGGGGGCATTTGTGACCAAAAAGCTTATTATCTTCCTTTCTGTGGTTACTTCTGACACATAAGGTGGTTTTGGTGCAGGTACGATTATAAAATATCTACCTTAAAATGACAGCTCAAATTTTTACAGTTGTGAGGCAAACTGGCTTTGTGTATTTACACGTGATCATCTGATTGTGTCCGTGGTGATCACGACATACGAAGACGGGAGTAACCACGGAAACAGTGTTGCATGGACTATCAGGACACTATTTATAGCTTCAGTAGGAACAGCTGTTAAAATATATTACAGAATAGGCCCAAAATAATTGTGTGGATTATAACCGCTAGCAAGAAGTGCCATGGTTAGTAGGAATATATTATGCTGCGTGGTACTACACTATCCCCTTCTAAAATGTTTGCCTGAGTTTATTTTGGCATCTTGTAAATAACTTTTCAAAGCTGCAGTAAAGAAGTGCTGCTTTTATCTTTAAGCTCAACATAGTAAACAGTATATGGATAATCAAAGTTGACCAGTATATTTTGTTAATCTGTGGTTTTCTTTTTTATTAACCTAGTATGATGAATAGGGGGAGATCTTGCATTTAGTTGTTTGAGATGGATGAATAACAAAAAGAGGAAAAAAATAACGATGCCCTTATAAGGCATAATTTCACAGTATTTTGTAGACAACCATTTATGGTGGCAAGAAAAGAACCAAAGTCATTAGGTGATCTGAATGTGTGGCCCATTTTCCAATTTTGAGTTGGGCTAGCTGATTGCATTAAGAGAGCCTCTGTATTTAGTTCTTTGATTGGGCCATTGGTATTAAAGAGTATCATAACTTCCAGGGTATTGTATCTCCCTGACCATTATGGTAGGATTTTGGTGGTTTGCTGGTAGTAGTATGTTAGAGCTCGCATATAAATGGATTTCAGGATATATTCAAGATTTATAATTCAAGATATATCCAACCGCTGTATTGCCTTGTGTTTAGCTCAGGTCTGTTTTAGCTTCTTCTATTCAGTTGATATCTTTCAATAATAATTTTTTTTTTTTTTTTTTTTTGAAAGTTAGAAAAAAGTGGCACCCAAAAACAAACCAAAAAAAAAATTCCAAAATGGAAATAAGTGACTCTTTGCTAGTTATCTCGCATCAATCCACTTGACCTTTTGTTACAAAAGGTCAAGTCTGACCAACAATATTCTATGACCTGAAATTTGTGAAACGGTCCACATAGTGAACTGGTAGGCAAAATTTGTAAATTTTAGAAACGGTTTTTCGTAATAGCAGTGGATAGTCAAATTTGTACATTCCCTGGATATCACTGCTGTTGTGAGATAGAAGATGTGTTTTTACTTGAAGTATTATGGTAGGTTTATTTTGGACAGAAAGACACTGGTATAGGCCGGCCATCTGGTGCACTGGTTGTATGTTAGGAAGGAATACAGTAGAATATTGTGTGTATATTGACGATTAGTGAGAGAGAAGTAGGAAGGTGGAGAAATGGTCATAAGATGGAGAGTCATGATGAAACTTGGGGATGGGGGGGGTGGAGGGGATGGAGTGTAGATCCAAAAGGGGAATAAAAAATAATTTTATGGAAATTTAGAGGTGATCATTATTGCTAGAAATATTCTAGGAAGCCAGAAAAATATCACGCATGTTCAATCTTCAACAAGCAGTTTACAGTCACTTTACAAGTAGAGTTATCCACTCAGAGAGAACTTTTTAATTAAATTAATTAATTAAATCTACTTCAGCACTCATCAAACTCTGTGAATAACTCAGAGAATTAGTAGCATACTCTGGAAGGCCTTTTTTAGCGTGCTAAGATCTGTGGCCAATTCTGTGATGACCCTTAAGAGACACCTTATATTACAAACACCTACTGCTCTTCTCATAGGATTATTTTATTTACTCCTTTTTTCTTTCTTTTTCATTCTGGAAATTTTAAGGCAGTTTAAAATAGCTGTCAATCTCCCCAACAACGTAGGTTTCGTAGGTGAATCTGTCGATATCTTCTTGTAAAAACTTGTACGGCACCGTAGGCAGAAAGAGACGAAAATGAATTTGAATATGGGAGGATGAAATTGTATTGTTTTAGTGTTTGTTTGTTTGTTTTATAAAGGACAGTACTGCTGTATCATATTCCTAGCTAACCAAACGTTCAAACGATTCATTCTTATTTCAAAAGTAGAAATAAAAGAAGCAAAAATGAGTTGAGAAAAAAGGAGGGTAAAACAAGAGGAAAACATAAGTGCTTTGTGTATAATTTTTTTTTAGTTTCCTTGTGATGATATTATTCTTATATTAATGTGAAGTTTAGCTGCCCCGAGCAGTGGAGTTTATAGCTATCATTAACTGTACATGTCTGGTTTTATAATGCCTTTTTTTTTCTTTCTCCTTTTTCATTTTTAACCAAAAAAAATAAATGAAATAACTAAAAATGACATAGCAAGACCATCTTTCCCGGATCACGTGGACGTACCAATTTTTTTCTGATTGGAGAAGGGAACCGCAAGAGGTCAAAGGTGACCGTCAATCATGCAAATGTATTCTTAGTATAAATATATTTATAATTATATATATATATATATATATCTAGGGTAGATAAAAGTAAGGCAAAGTTGTTTTCTCAATTTTTTTTCTCCCCCCCCCCCCATCATTTTTTCCCTCTTGCCTGTCAAATAAAGATACAATTGGTTTTCAAAATAAATAAAATATTTTTGTCTCCATGGTAATCCTTTGTTGTTCTTTCTTTTGTTAAAATCCTCCAGGGTAAAGCAATATCACACACCCAAACTCTACCCTTTTTGAGAATCAAAGAACTTGTGTGCATTTGTTGAAATTGGTCTAGATAGGTAAGCCTTCACAATGGACGATGTTTTGCAAAGAATTGTGAAATGTGCCTAAACTAGAAAGTTGGTACATTTACTGGACTTGTTTCCAGCGGCCCCTTGATCTTAGGACCCCTTGACCTGGAGGGCCATTAGGCACTTGTCTCTTCTACCTGTTGGAGAATGGGGCACTGCTGACAGACAAAATATTGTTGTTGCTCTGACATTGAGACACCCTGTGCGATCCACACACCCCTGTGTAAATATAACCCATTCGCTCCTTAAAATCCCTGCACTATTTTGTTCTTGTGAAAACTTGCATTTTCTTTAAACCCACCAGCCTTTTCATATATATATATATATATATATATACATATATATATATATTTATATCAGGGGCGTATCCAGGATTTTCTAACCCGGGGGGCACGAATTACTATCTTAGCGGAGCGCCACCATCGGTTGGCGCGCAGCGTACAAGAAAATTTCTGGTTTTGATACCCCCAGATCACCGGAAATGGCACTTTTCGGGCTTGAAAATGACGAACCAGATGTACACTTTTTGCCTGAGAACCAAGTATTTCCCAATAGCTTTTTTCCCCCATCCATAATCTTTTTGAAGATTGTCACCAGTCACACATCATGTTCGACCTCATCGCGTGTTGTGTGGATCATTGCTTTTGTAGGTGATTCTACGCGCGGCCCACAATACCCGACAGTCCACTTTTGAAGGTTTTAAGCCCATTATTTGTTCAGAATTTGAAAATTCATATTTCTCGTGAATAAACTCACTTCAAAACATACCCATAATGTTGCACAAAAAAAATCATCTATGGACAACCAATATAGAAAAACCTCCTTGAACTCCTAACAGACCGGCCAAAATTGCACGAGTAGAGGAAAATATGATGAAGAATGTTGGTCAGGAAATTTTCGAAAATTCAGACACAGTTCATTTCTTGGTGTACAAATATTAAAACCTCTTATAACGGCTATTATAAAACTTGGTTGAAGGAAATGAAACAAATACCAGATATTTCCGAAACCGAACACTACACACATAGGCGTAGGAGGCGGGGGCTGCCACCCCCCCCCCCCCCCCACGTCAAATATTTTTTCTGAAAATTCGGGCAATATGATGAGAATTTTTCGGGCACCTATAGGCCTACTGAAAGAAAAATAAATTGCAAGACATAGCTACATCTAAAGAAAATTAATAAAAAATCACCTCCTTGCTAATTAAAATAAAGTTCTAAGCTTTGCCGACTAATTAGCCATTACTAATGTAAAAGATGCTTTTTCTCCATCTACATAAGACATTTCGTTGTTTAGATGGGCATCCCGCGGTGTACTGCGCAACTTTCAGGGACCGTACGGTACACGATGGCATGCGATGTAATAACCGATGCTTGCTTATATGATATTGACATTAACATGTTGAACGCGAGCGGAGCGCGCGATTAATATTGGTTATATATTTTTCGGGCAAGTCGTTACAGCTCCCCAAATCAAATTAGGCTCCCTCGCCTTTGACTACACACACAGACAGTTTTGAAGCTGTTCACCCTGGAACGCCATTTTCATGCTCATTGATATGATATGATATCTGCTGTTTGCTTAACAAATTCGAACAGGTGCGTAGCGAGGATTTTCCAAGGGAGGGGCGAAGACTGTAGGCAAACTATCTAAGCGTAGCGCGACCATGAGTCGGCGCGAAGCGTACAAAACATTTTGTCCGAAAATTCCTCCCAGATCGCTGGAAATGACACTTTTTCTATTTTAAAATTACTAGCGATATCATAAAAAAAATATGCTCGGGGGTAGGGGGGTGGTCGCCCCCTTCCCGAAATGCGTAATGTTCCCCGACGACTCGGTCGAGTTCGAGACCAGCCACAGTTGGTTTCATGGCACAGTTGTACAATAATTTAAGGCGTCCATACACACACACATGTGTTATGATAGACCATATATAGTATATAATATATACATTAGTGAGAGAGGAAAAATGGAACGTCAAAAATGGAGTTGTCGGTGTAAGGGGTAGGGTGAGGTGCACGTCCATTCCGAAATCCTCGATCTGTCACTGGCTACCCTGTGTATGTAATAGGGATCAGCGCTATAAAGATGTCACTGTTCCTCGTTCTCTTCCCGATGTCTTGGCGTTTTTCTTTTACTCCCTCCTTTTCTCTCTTTCTTCTTTTTCTTTTCCCTTCCTTCCTCCTCCTCTTTTTCCCCCTCTTTTTCCCCCTCTTTTTTCTCTCCTATTTTTCTTACCCGTGGGGCGCGCGCCCCCAACGCCCCCCCCCCCCTGGATACGCGCCTGGTTTTGGACGCGGTTTTGTTCATCCGCCAATATTTGTCTGTTTATTGCTAATTAAGTTGGTTGGGTGCGTGGGGGAAAAAACCTGATTTGCAGTTTTTGCCAAAACTGACCAAAAATCGATCCAAAATCGATTTCGCCCAAATGACGTAACAGGGTTTAACCGATGCTCAGGAGCCCAAATTTGCAACTCGCAGGTCCATATCTGCTTCCGTTCGGGAGAAACGTGGTCCCAAAGGACCCGATAGAAATACGTGTTCTTTATAAGTGCACAATTTGGAAACCCCCTCTTTTCAGCCCCTCACTTGTCCTCTCTGAAACACCCATCGACATTAAAATTAGACGTGGAGTAGAAGACACCCTTGTCTTTGTTATACACCAATTTCGTGTAATTATCTGACCGGGAAAGGCTTTTTGTTTATATGATTTCTATTTTTTTCATAAATCAGGTTTTTTGCCCCCTGCACGCCCCCACACAACACCCAATTCCAAAATAAACTTCAGATTCGTAATCAGCGTGTCGCGAACTACCAGAAAAGATAACATTTATCGCCTTTGCGACAAATGTTTTTTCACCTAAAAAACACGTAGGCCTAAGGGATACGCACCTCTTGCAGTTTTTGCCAAAACTGACCCATTTATTCATAAATGTCAAGATAAAACTCAAGATGACAAACAAAGGTTTGATTTGACTGCTTTGAAATCACGTATCACTGGCAAGATGCGTCGAGCACCCTCTTATGACACTTATTTCGCTCAGTTTGCAACTTCAGAGGAACAATAGAAAACCGAAAAACTTTTAGGGACAACAAAAGGTTTGATAACCTTTGTTCGTCGTAAAAGCTTTTCGGTCTTACTTTTCTTTGAGGTGAATATTTTTTGTCGCAAAAGCGATAAATGTGTATCTTTTCTGGTAGTTCGCGACACGCTGATTACGAATCTGAAGTTTATTTTGGAATTGGGTGTTGTGTGGGGGCGTGCAGGGGGCAAAAAACCTGATTTGCAGTTTTTGCCCAAACTGACCAAAATCGATTCAAAATCGATTTCGCCTAAGATTTTATTGATAAGATCCAAAGTACTATTTTTGATTTATTTCGAACGGGAAAACTGATAAAGTAAGAAGACTTACTTTGTTTAACCCCATTGAAAAGGGGGGTTTAAAAATGATATATGTTCACAGCTTTGTTGGTGCTCTCAAAACCTCTTGGGTCAAGCGTCATTGTAATAATGCCAACACGGGGTATTGGAAGCTCCTTTTTTTCATTCCTCTCTGTCGCCGTCCGGTAAAGAGTTGCTTTTTAGTTGTAATTTTCAGGATATTTCCTGTATTTGAAAATACCTTCATTGGACAAATTTGTATGGTTTTGAGTAAGCTTAGCTACCTTTAAGAAACCTTCGGAAGACTTGGGTGAGCAAATCCCCAATAATTTTATTAGAATTGATAATACCATTGTTTATGACAAAACGCTTTTACGACGCTGGATTACTGTTTGTTAGGGATATGTCTTTGCCAGGTGGGAAGCAATTGTCCAAATAATGCTTTTCTGACCAAAGTCTTTTACATTGTTAGGCTATTGTATGCTTTATAGAAAGACTTCCTTTCACATTGTATATTTGCACGTGAAAATAAATAAATCAAATCAAATAACTAATAATTATTTCTAAACAGTTACAGTGGTTAGTGCTATGTACTTAAAAAGTAAGACAAACTCTCTGTCTAGAATTCAACTCCCAGAGGATGTATTTATTTGGTATTTCTTTTCCTCATTTTGCAGTTAAAATATTAGAAAAACCTATCATTTCTCAATTAACAGTTAATGTGGCGCAGTTGTTATGTTGTAAAATTTTGCATATTTATTATTGTTTTGTACAAAGAAATTGTCAATAAACTGAAAGAAATGAGACATACTCCTTGTCTTGAGTTCAAACACCAGAGGATGCATTTGATTTTCTATTTATTTGCCTCCTAATGTTGTGAAGATTAAATATTAGAAACGAATATTAATTCTCAACAGTTCTAGTGGCGCAGTTGGTAGTGCTCTGGACTGGAGAGACACAGACAAACTCCATGTCTCCGGTTCGATCCCCAGACAGAGCATTTTGATTTTCTGTTCTTTTCCTTCTTCCATTCTGGACTTTGAAGTTTAAATATTAGAAACGAGCACTAATTCTCAACAGTTCTAGTGGCGCAGTTGGTAGTGCTCTGGATTGGAGAGACACAGCCAAACTCTGTGTCTCCGGTTCGATCCCCAGTCAGAGCATTTTGATTTTTTGCTCTTTTACTGATTCCTTTCTGGACTTTGAAGTTTAAATATTAGAAACGAGCATTAATTCTCAACAGTTCTAGTGGCGCAGTTGGTAGTGCTCTGGACTGGAGAGACAGACAAACTCCATGTCTCTGGTTCGAACCCCAGACAGAGCATTTTATATTTTTGCTCTTTTACTGATTCCATTCTGGACTTTGAAGTTTAAATATTAGAAACGAGCATTAATTCTCAACAGTTCTAGTGGCGCAGTTGGTAGTGCTCTGGACTGGAGAGAGACAGACAAACTCCATGTCTCTGGTTCGATTCCCAGACAAGCTCCATGTCTGCTGTTCATGTCCAGGCAGAGCCTTTTACTTTTCTACTCTCTGGAGGGAGTGGAAGTATAAATATAAGAAACGAAGTTTCTCCAGAGGGAACCGAAATGGTGTAATTGGTAGCTCCATCGTTCAGTAAGCGATTGGTTTGGATTGCATCGGTTCAAGTCCCAGGTGAGTATTCGCAAAAGGAGTTCTGACAAGTGGATAAGGTGAATCCCGAAGGCGGGCGGTCCCCCTCCTCCTGACAGGTGGATAAGGTGAGTACCGAAGGGGAGACAGGGGAAAGGTGTGGACAAGGTGATGTCGCCGCCCCCTCCCCCTGACAAGGTAAAGGCGCGGACAAGTGGAGTTCGCCGCCACCCCCACCCCTGACAAGGTTCACGCGGGGACAAATGAAGTTCGCCGCCACCCCTCCCCCCTGACTAGCTATTCTGGGGGTGAGGGAGTAGTGGAGAAAATCTTTTACAAAAACGACTAAGTCCAAACAGCAGGATCTTTAAATATTTGTAAAGCTTTTGAAACCAGAGGCCCACCTAATGGTCTAGTGGTAAAGACTTTTGCTTTTGCATGTCAAGGTCCCTGGCTCAAACTCAACCTCTGCTTTTCCTTTTACAATACTCCAGTAAAAGGTACAAAGAAAAGAGATGCTTGGAAATAACTTCTTTTTTTTTTTAATGACAAATCAGTTCATGGACAGGATGTTTCTTCATCCCTCCCACCACAGTTAATACCCTTCAACTACCTATCCAGTAACAGGTTATCTCTTATCAAATACTAATCAAAACATGCAATAAATCTTTCATAAACATTCTTAGTGATACCTGCATCTACTATTGAGATGGTTGGGTGACAACAGACAGTTTCTATAATGTTTCTATTACTTATAATATCAGCCTGGAAGGCAGTTATTAAATGATGCTAAGCAGTCACATGTACATATGGGATATGCCCTATGGCCTTTTACTTCACACCAGGTGGCTATCCAATTCACACGGGTACATTCTTTTTGGACATTTTTTTTTTAAACATTTGGAAGACCATTTTCACATGAGGGGAAAAAGAATGGATTTCTCCTAGATAAAAATAATAACCCCATCTTACTTCAGCCAGACAGGGCTTGAATCCATAGGTTTGCTTGACAATAGGTTCCCAATAAAAAGGAGGTGGCCTTCCATGGATGATCGATGATTCAGTTTACAATAATACCATGGCACCCCTGCTACCATCAATATCATTTTCTTTAACTTTCATTAATTAACTAAATCTGATTTTGAATTAGTTTTAGATAACTCTTAACTTTGACATTTTTGCCCTCCAGTTTGAAAAAGGAAAGGATACTAGCATAGCACAAACAACATAAATGTGGAAAGGTTGCTCCCTTTCATTGCCGTCTCAATCACCCCCCCCCCTCCCCGCTCCGACTACCACACCCAAAATTATATACACGAAGAGTGCATTATTGAAAATTTCTCTAAATAAAGCCTTATCAGTAAACCTGTGCTACTGCAAACTGAAAATTCAATTCAAAGATTCTCCCTCTTCACTTTCATTTCTCCTCGATCCTTCGCCTCACCACCCTCCCCCCCCCCCCACCCCTGGTCCTTCCAACTACCATCCATAACTCCTGCCAATATCAAATTCAGTCACCTTAACATCCCAATAAAGTGTCAGTCGGTCAAGCACCACAATGTTTGTAGACCAAGAAATCAACAACCGAAACCCATTTTTAAACTTTAAAGCCCCATCAAATAAAGATGCTGTTTTTTACTTCTTTTTCTCTAAACAAGATTAACACACAAACACCAAATCCAAAATATATAGAATTCCCATTCCCATTTTGAATATTCTACAATTTTTTTTTGGCCAAGCCACGTTAAAAAAGTGAGTGTTATTTCTTTTTGGCCTTCCCCCATCTTTGTGTTTGCATTGCAACAAGGTGTAGTTTTCTCTACTAAAAAAACAAATAAAATCAAATAAAACTTAAATAAAAGATGATAACAGCACACGCAGGAGAAGAGTGAGAGCCCTCCCAAATACTACCGGCTTATGTTTACAAAAGACCTCACGGACGCAGATTAAGGGTAAAGGAGTTACACCAATTTGAAGTTCCAAATAACCTGGACTAACCCATTTGACCTGACGTGTGTCATTCCTGTGGTCTTATGATGGATGTTTATGAAATGTGATATATCAATCTGTGGGTGCCTCACCTGAATGTACCCCGAACCACGACATGCAATACATGCAGATATAATCATGTAACTGTATAATGCCAACACATACATACTGTAACAATGAAGACCAAAGAAGAGAGTAAGAAAAGGAAAAATAACATGGTTGGTAAAAGATATCACTCCTATTCGCCTGCTGACATTCCCACTGGGGATGCCACTTGATCCCAGAGAGACGCGATCTTTCGATCCTTTTTCCGACATCTTGGCAAATCTAGAGTTACTTTTCACCCCCACTCCACCATCCATGCAGGAACCCACCCAAACCCCCCTGCACGGCCGATTTATTCTGTTTCAGTTTCTCGTCCAAGGAGGGAAACTCTATATGGTTCAGCACTATGTCAAAGAAGAGCGGTTTGCACAGTGACAGCTTTAAGTGCGGTGGGAATGCCGTGAAGTTGGGCTTGGCGGCAAGGTCCGGCTGGTTGGCGTTGTACCAGTCCAGCCTTTCCACCAGCGGTTGATTGTCCTTCAGACCTAGTTGCGCCATTCCTTTGCTGATGGAAGGTTCACTGGAATCTGAAAATTAATGCAAAGAGGTTCTTGGTAAGCCATGGCCTTTTTTTTAAAGTATTCTTGGGTGGAGGGTATTTTCTATGGGTGAGAGTAGTCGGAAGGTGGGGGAAGTCAATTCAATTAATTGTGAGAAATGTGATTCAATTAGGAACCACATAAGGCCTATTCTCATCTTTGTAGTAAGTTTGTCAGCTTGAGCTACCTGACAGTTCATAAGTAGGGGGGTATATTGGAGTGGAATTTGAGATTTGAATCCCTGAATAGAGAAAGTTTACAAAACTTGATAATTTGCAGTCATTTTTTGTTGTTGCTGTCACAAACAGAAATGGATACCCACTTTCTATTATTTGGAGAAGACAGAGACTGGTTCAATCGCAGTCTACAAGGCCAGATATACTCTTTTTATTTTGGCTTTCAATTTCTTTATTCTGACAAATTTCGATAGTACAAAAAAACGGCATTTTTGATAGGGCTTTTGATACTTCCTTGTGATCCCTGGACATCATACATTCAGCTACGAGCAAAAATAACTGTTGTCTGTCCTGTCCACTACAATACTCCTATTGTAATATTTTCACACCCTAAGGGCTAATAGGTCTCTCCACCCCCCCCCCCCAAAAAAAAGGGGTGAAAAGGGGCGGTGCTGCTTCCAACTGAATTAATCTTTTCATTCATTGTTTAACCAAAGAGAAAAATTTGGGAAAGAAAACAACACATTATTAATATAAATGCCATGTTTCTCTGAATCATTGTCTATGCTCTGATTGAAAACATTTGTTCCAGTAGCAGGGTTCAATTCCCAGGTTCCAAATGGACACGGCAGTTTATTCTGCATTTTCCTGACGATCAGACCTAAAAGAGAACATCGATATGTCTCTCTACCGTTATCCCAAAGAAGAACCCTTTCAGAAACTCAAGGGTACTAAAGGGATTTCTTCCTTTTAAATTAACCAGGGTCCTACACAAAATTAACAGGGTAGTAACATGATGGTCTCTGCCTGATTCCCCCTCCCCCCACCCAATTTCTTTTCTTAATTTTTTGGTATTCATCCTTTCATATATAGTCCATCTTGCATTTTGCCTTTTGAAAAACAAGAATCCTTAATCTTCATCCAAAGCAGCAAAAAGTTTCTTTCCAAACACAGTAAATTGAATATTATTATTATTATTATGATTATTATTATATTATTATTAAGTACATAACTAGAATGGAGGCCACCTGAGCAGAGTACTTCAAGCCGTTGATATCTTGTGCAAGAGTGTCCAATTCCTCTACCTCCACCTATTGATTAAATGAAACCAAAATCTAATCATGATGTCTTCCACATTAAGTTTTTAGGGAGTGTCACTACCCGACAAGCCCTATAGGTTTTTTTTAGTACACTTCTTTTCACAAGTTTTGTTTCTTATCTCCTTCTATGTCATATGTCATACTTATGTTAAGATAGAACAAAAATCAATATATGAAATGAAATAAATAAAATTAGTAACATTTTTTATTAATTTGAGTAAAAGTTTTGTTTTTGTTGTTGTTGATATCGAATCAAAAGGAGTTTAACCCCTGGTCGACCTGGCGAGAGATCCTACAGGGGATAATAAGTTTGTTTTTATAGAATAGACATTTTTTTTGTTTACTCTTGGAAAAGTTGTCTATGTTCAGTCAGGGAATTGCTGGTAAATGAAGTCTTATATATTTACATTGGACAGGATAGCCATAATCATACCCGAGGTCGGAGTCGAAGAGCCAATTAGGGAGGGATTTCTAAGGGAGAGGAATTTTTTAAGTACTGAGGATTGAGTGGTTTCTATTGTTTGGGTAGGGAGTGGTTGCGGTTTCTATTGTTTGGTAAGGGAGTGGTTGCTACTTTATGTTTTAATCAATCGGTCATTGTTGGAGTTGTTTGTTTTGTTCTGTATATATAAGTATACTTGGAGTCGGGGCCTAGACCCATTTAGGAAAGGATTTTTTTAATGGAATGAGACTTTAAGTAGTAACAATTGTGAAAACAGAAAGGGTTTAGTTTTTGGGTAGTGAGTTGTTGTGCCTCTGTATTTCAAGGGGAGTTCAATCAAAGGGTCGTTCTCGAGGTGTTTTTGTATAACTTGGTGTTGAATTCTTCAAGTCGGGTGAAAGTAGATTTTGTGTTTCCTGCACGGAGAACGTACAAGTAGCAATATAGGTAGGGATTTTGAGTGCGAGTCGATAAGCTGTGGTGTGGATTCTGTTTAAAATTTGTTTATTGGGATTAGAGATGGTAAGCGGGGATATGCTCCCATAACTGAGAATCGGTTTTACTTTGGATTTATAGATTTGGATAATGGTTTTCGGAGGGAAGTTATATTTGTGTGAGAGGATTTAAATGGATTTAAGTTGGGACCAGCAGCGTCCTGCAGTTCTGTTACAATGTAGATTATACGATAATTTGCTATCGAAAGTGGTACCAAGGAAGGTTGTATTAGGAGTAGCAGTGATTGAGGTGTTGAAAGATTAATTTTGGAAATATGGTTATGGTATTTTGAGTTTATTATGGAGAAATTGGCCAAGTTAGATTTTGAGGGATTTATTTTTGTTCTCCACATCGAGCACCAATTTTCGAGATGTGTAATTGCTTTTTTAACATTTAGTTCCGTCATATAGATATTATTACTGGTGCTCCAAATGGCTATGTCTTCAGTGTACTGACTATAGTTGCATTTAGATAGAGGGGGGATGTTCAAATCATTAACAAATAGGGTGTAGGGGATGGGCTGAGAACAGCGCCCTGTGGAGTTCCTGCACGAAGTGGAATAGGTTTTGATTGTTGGTTTTTGTAGCATATTTTTGCATTGCTATCACTCAAGGAAAGAGGAAAGAAGTCTGGTGTAATTGGAGGGGAGATTAAAGTTAAGTAGTTTAATTCTTATGCCATTGTGCCAAGTTTTGTCGAAAGCCTTTTCGGTATCAAGGTATCGTGGGCAGTGGTATCATGTTTTTTATGAAGCCGATGCAAATTTCTTCGGAAAGGCGGAAAGTTTGGTTTATTGTAGATTTGTGTGCGCGGAATTGATTGATACGGGCAAAGTGATTATTTTATTCTAGGTGGGTTCTGGTGCGGCTATCTATAATTCTTTCGAAAATCTTACCTAAGGCTGGTAGGAGACTAATTGGTCGATAGTTTTGAATTTTGGTGCGGTCTTTACTTAGTTTTGGTTTTAAAATCATTTTGGCGGATTTCCACAGTCTGAGGAGTTGGTTAAATCATGAGAAAATATGAGAGTTTATGAATATCGGAGGCCGACGGAGGGGAATCTTTTAGCATTAGGTCATTTATGTTGTCAACACCAGGGAAGGAGGCATTTTTGCATATTTAGTGGCACTATACCAATCGTTTATATCTATTTCTTTGAGTAGAGGGATGTTTTTGTTGAGACATCCTTAGAAGTCAGGGATAATGCTGGTTGCATTACAGATAATTGTACCGTCTATTTCGTGGTGGAATCTGTTATCGTATGGAGGGCCATCTAAGATATTGAATATAGTTTTCAAGTACTATTCAATAAGCTTTATTTGTTTTTGAGTTTTTGTGATCAGGTTACCTACTTTATCTCTAATGCATTGGTCTGTATTACCTGTGTTTGGGGTTGTAATGGGTTTATGATATTTTTTAAATTTTTCCAAAAGTGTTTTGGGTTTTTGTCATTAATGATTGAATCGCATTTGTTTTGGACTCGGTTTTGGTCGACCGCCGATATTTGTCTATTTATTTGTTTTTTAAGTCGGTTAATTTGGGTTTTTAGAGTTGGACCTGGGGAGATCATATAGGTTCTATGTAGGTGACGTCTGAGTTAATTAGTGTAAGAATATTCCTATTTAGTTTTCGATTTCTGTTTTGTTTTCAAGGGGCAGTGTTTTTTGAAGGTATTGAAGATATGTTGGGCAATGCTGTCACAATATATGCCGATGTAATTTAGCTTGTTGTTGTGGTAATTGGGGATAGTGTAATTTGTTACGAGTTCCCTTTTAAATGATGTCCAGTCTGTTTTATTGTAATTATATGTTAATTCATTATTTTGGATGCGACTGAGGTTTATGTCTAGCTCAAAAAGGAGTGGAAATTGGTCACTGATTAGGTCATCTTCTTGGATTTGAATCGAATGATTTTTAGTTGCAAGGTGGTTTTAGGTTATGGCGTAGTCAAGTAGTTCAGCATTATTGTTAATTGGGTTTATCCTAGTTTTGGTATTTTGGTTAATTATTGTTAAGTTGTGTTTATCACATTTTTCTAAGAGGGATATGCCTTTTTCAGATATTTTGGTGCTACCAAAAATGATGTGGTGGGCAGTTAGATCTCCTAGTAGTATTGTATTTTTATTAGAACTTTTTTATTGTGGATATGGGCTCATTTGGGGACTCTAATAGCTAATAATGTGGAGAGGTTTATTGTCTCTTCGAGCACAATTTCAATTGATTGATTGCTTGTTTGGGTTGGGTTTGGGAGGAGGGTGGCTTTGAGGTTGTTTTTTTCAGCAATAAGTACTCCTTCATAGAGCGAGAGATATCGTGTCTGAAAGTTGGTAACCAGGGATGCTAAGTTGGGAACTCACATTTAGTTTAGTTTCGCTTAACGAAATGATATCCGGGAAGTGGTTGGTGAATATACTAAGTAGGAGGCTTAATTTTGGAAGGATATGTTGATGTTTAGGTGGAGGAACTTGACCAAAGAAGGGAGTGTGCTTGTCATGTAAGTGACTGAGGAGGGCTAAATATTGAAGGTTGGTGGAGACGTTCCATAATTACAGTTTCTGGGATATTTAAGTTTAGGTGTTTTTGTGTTAACACGGTGGCGTTACTGGCAAGTTCGTAGGATTTAATATTAATGTCGGCTTTTTGGAAGGTGTATTGTACTAATTCAATTACAAAGGTTGCGATATTAAGTTTTTTTTCAGTGACGATTTTATTTGTTATTTCAATTTTAGGGGTAAAATTGGTTACATTTGCGTAGCTTCCTTGTTCTTGTTGTTTGTTATTATTTTCAGTTTTAGCTTCTTTAAATTTTGGGCATCCTTTGTAAAGGGTGACATTAGTCCCTGAGCAATTGGCACATATTGTGTTTTCTTTTGGTTTGGGACAGTCTTTAACTCTGTGGTTTTCACCACATCTGAGACATCTGGTTTGATTTTTGCAAGTATGGTGGGTGTGTCCAAAAACTTGACATTTGAAACATTGAGTGATTTGGGGGGTTCGTGGTATTCTTCTGTTTTGTGTTTATAGTATCCTAAGTAGAAAACTTGTTTGATTAGGGATTGTTGAGGCTCTTGTTCTTCAAACGTTATTTTTACTTTCCAAGTTGTATTGTTTGTGGCATGACTAATGAGTCTTTTAGTTTGTATTGGGGTGTATTCTTGGTCTTTGAGTTCTTGTTCAATATCTTTGATTTGAATTTCAGGGTTTATCCCACAGGCTATTACAGAGAAGTTTCTTTGTCTTACTTTTTGGGGGATTCTTGGTTTGGGGTTGCCTAGTTTAGTCTTTTGAGTCCATGGTTTCAGGAGGATATTTGCAGATTTAGGGTCATGGGGGTGATTAGGATGTCGTTACTACGAAGACAGTTTATATTTGAGATCATGGCATTTGGGTTTTCTTCATTGATTAGTTTAGCAAGTGTTATTGGGTTTTTTGATAGTTCTGGTAAGATTCCTGATACAATGATTGTTTGAGCGGACTTTTTGGTGGTTGGTTTGGAGTTAGGAGATGGGTTTATTTCAACGGAGTTTGGACGTTGTCTTTTTCTGCTATTTTTGTACAGGGATCCAGTCATTAATGTCTATGTCAAAATCAGAGAGGTTTAGGTTTTCAACTGGGGGGCGGTTATAGGTGGGTAAGGGGTTGTCATATTGGCAAAACAGCCCCTCCCTACGGGTTTTAAATGGCTTCTATACAATGAAATTGATCATAGACTTCACTTACCAGAAAGAATTAGTCTCCAGCCTAAGACAGCGGACGGAAAGTATAGGAACTCCTTTTGAAGGGACACACTATGAATGAAAGTGTACTCGGTAGCGTTTTGTTGGTATCCAAGGACGAGTACGTTTTGTAAATGGCGGGTAAGTAATAGAGTGAAGGATGATGGGGTGGCGCTATGTCAGAAAGCTAACTGTTCACCAACATAATCCTCAGATCCCTAATGAAAGGAGAGTAGTGCAAAAGAAATTAGCCAGTTATCTTCAGAGTAAGTCTCGTACATTTAGCACAAAAGATTAAACACTAATTAGCAACTAATTCCAACAAAATTTAGGCTGTGATTGAAACTTTACTGGTGGAAACATAAGTAAATATATATATTACATTTTAAGGAACCTTTCCTTCTTATGACTAACCTTGACTATATATTGCAGCTTTCTAGCCCAGTGTTTTTCCATCAAATCAGCTCATCTTTGAGTTTTCTGATCTTGACAACAATCAACTATCTTTTTAATTTACCACAACCCAGACCACACTAATTGGCAACTCTTTCCAACAATCTAAGGCAACAATCATAAATTTAAGACAACCAAATTACTAATTACAAAATGATTCCAACAAACTCAGGCACCAGGTCTCATTAATTTAGCTCAAAACATACCACACTAGTTAGCAACTCATAGGCAGAACTTATCAATTTAATACAAACACACCACACTAACTACCAACAAATTATCACAGCACTCCTCTTCAATTAAGCACAAACAGACCACACTAATTAGCTACTCATTTCACCAAACTAAGGCACAATGTCTCTTTAATTTATCACGAAACAGACCACAACGAATACCGACTGGTTCCAACAGGCTAAGGCACAGTGTCTCGTAGGTTTAGCACAAAAACAGACAACACCAAATACCGACTGGTTCCAACAGGCTTAGGCACCGTGTCTCCTACATTTAGCACTGATCTTGACAACAATCAGCTGTTGAGAGGACAAGACTGATGTTAATGATTCTGGCTCACAATGATGTTTCCCTTGAAACTTCATTTTTCTCCAATTTATGTTAAATCACCTCCAGATAACACTTCCAGATCTCTCTGTTGAGGACAGGCTTGAAGGATTTTCTCGTATTTGGTGGAGTTGAGATCTTTACCAAACAGAACGTTTCCTCTCACGGTATCATTTTGGATCCAAGCTTGTTGAGCAACATAGGCCACAGATCTCTGATGAAAGAAGAGGAATACAAATTAGTCACTTTTCTTCAAAGTAACAGCAAAAGTTAAAAAGTTAAACCCTGTTAACAACCAAACTGTCAGCCATGAGACAAAAGATGTGTACTCTTCTAGAGGGGCAATTTGTGAAAGAAATGGAATTATATGGTCAGATCAAAGTTATTGGACACTGGTTTGAACAACTCTCAAAAAAGACCTCACTAAATACCAACTCGTTCCATCAAACTAGGTACAATGTCTTATTAACTTAAGACATCCAAAATACTTATTACAAATTCATTCCAACAAACTAAGGCAACGGGTTTCATTAATTTAGCACAAAACAGACTACACTAATTAGCAACTCATATCAATAACTAAGGCAGAATTTATCAATTTAATACAAACACACCACACCAATTACCGACTGGTTCCAATAGGCTAAGGCTGAGGTCTTACACATTTAGCACAAAAACAGGCAACACCACATACCGAATGGTTCAAACAGGCTAAGACACAATGTCTCCTACATTTGGCACAAAACAGACAACACTAATTAAAAACTAATACCAATAAACTAAGGTACCATGTCTCAATAATTTAGCACAAAAACAGACTGCATTAATTAGCATCTCATGCCACTAAACTAAGACACCAATTAGGTTCATTTTGATGTTGTCATGGTTGCTTGGAATGAGTGGAATGTGTAACTCTGTTCAAACTATATCATGGAACTTGTTCAGCCTGTTAGCACAGAAACAAGAACACACCAAATACCGACTGGTTCCAACAGGCTAAGGCACCATGTTTCGTACATTTAGCACAAAAACAGACCACACCAAATACCGACTGGTTCCAGCAGGCTAAGGCACCGTGTCTCCTACATTTAGCACTGATCTTGACAACAATCAACTGTTGAGAGGACAAGACTGATGTTCATGATACTGGCTCACACTGACTTTTCCCTTGAATCTTACTTTTTCTCCAATTTCTGTTAAATCACCTCCAGATAACACTTCCAGATCTCTCTGTAGAGGACAGGCTTGAAGGATCTTCTCATATTTGGTGGAGTTAATGATCTTTCAACCACTTGTTCTTAACCTGAGCCAGCTTCATTACAGACATCCAAGACTCACAATTTTCCTGACATTTTCTTCATCTGCTTCTTTCACCTGAGACAGTATTGTAAAAGATAAGAAGATTTCATATATTGGAAAGCAGATACTGTAGACATTGCAACTAGACTCATTTTATACACTCCCTCCCTTCCTCCCCTCCCTCCCCCTGACTACCTACAGTAAACAACCCTGACTGCTGCCTCATTGATATAACTATAAACAAATGTATATCATTGCAGTTTAATGGCAGAAATAAACGAAACGAATACCAGAGCTTAAATATTTCTGTGTTACAGTACTATAGTAAACTGCATACCCAAATGGAGCATTACAGAATCTTCAATGTCTCAGACCTCCAGCAGGATGTTACAGTCACAGTTCAAGGAGTCTTCTTGTGAATCAGTGTGGCCAATGCAATGCTGTAAAGACAAATATAAAAGCAATATGTATATATATACCTATGTTGTGAAATAAATTTTAGTAGTTTTTTTTAGTAGTTTTACATAAGATCATCTTCCATTTTGAGTATGCAGATACCTTTCCAATGAATGTTTACAAACATGAATAAACTGTACTGTACCTCTTTTTGTTACTAAGTGCCTGTGTTACAATATGTGATTGAGTTGGTGTGCGCGTCATTTGTGCGTGAGTGAGTGTGTTGGGATTGTTTGTGTGTGCCTCGGTTGTGCGTATGGCTTGGAGTGCGTGATTTGTTTGAATGGTGCGTGTTTTCTTTAAAGAGGGTTTGGAATGGATTGGGAGGCAGTTATTACAGAGTTGTTATAAAGTCAAGACGTGTTTTTATATCTATCGTGTGATTTAAGTTTACAAGCCAAGACGTTTTCGATTTCTCTTGTAAGACTCCGTTGAAGTTTGAAAGAAATAAACTCTTCAACGTATTAACAAATAATAACCCCCGTGACTGGATCTATTTATTTGTTACAGCCTGTTTATTTTTAATACTTGCAATATGACTCATTAATGAACCTTACTAGACATTGCTATCAAACCTACATATGGAGTACTTCACAAAATGCCAAAACTTACTTTGCTGTACATTGTTCACTATAATGGTCAAGCCAAAAGTAAGGAATGAATTGAACACAATTTTGAGAACGTTTCATCAGCCAAACAATTTTTGAGAGCATGGACACACTAGTTTAAACAAACTTAGCAAGCACATTCATGAAGAACTGGAAAATTGAAAAATTTCTGAAATAAACATCATTCTTGAAACAAGAAACTTGACAAGTGAAATAAGGACCGACACTTAAGCTACAACATGTACACTTAGCAATGATGAAAATTGGCTCTTCAGCCTTACACAAGTACCAACAACATATTGGTATATTAAAACCCTCATGTGCTTCCATGACTTCTAGCACCTATGTGTAATAATATTCTATATCAACAAGGACAGAGATACTATATATTGTACTTATCTCTCAATACTCTTAATATGTGTTTACCATGAGTTGTGTTCCTCACAACTTTCAATCAATGTTTTCAAATTAAAAACCAAATTAAAGACAATTACTCAACAATGAGAGGTCGACTTAGCAAAGTTTGAATTCGGTTTCATAATAATCAAAGTTTCAGTGAAACAGTTCTGCCAACCATAAAATCATGCCTTAGGCATCAAAAGAAGTTTATGATCTGATAAAGATATGCCGAGAGTTGGACCAATACTGTTAAGCTAAGCTTCAGGTCAAAATTATGCTAGTTGATCAAATTAATACATGTATATCAATTTAGTTGCCTATGCTAGGTAACATCAGCTTGCATGGAGAGTTTTTTCCATACTTGAACCACCACCAACATACTTAGACCACAGAGCTAGGCCTTATTGATTAAGAATTTCATTTTACAAAGTACTGTTGCTTGTATGAGAAGCCTAGGATAGGCTAGTTCGTCCTCATCTCTATCTAGCCTCCGCTTTGGTAGGCTAGCCTAGGTTTTCCCATTTTTATTTGGTGGTAGGCCTAGCCTGGGGCCATTTGTTCCCTCCCCTAACAACGTTATTTTCCTCCCACTTAAAAGTTGAGTAACTTACCTCCCCTACATCATAGTACTTTTTCATGAGAAACTTACATTTTCAGGGGAGTTAACTAAAGGTTTTTCATGGGAGGCATATTGGCTAGGCAAAGTGGAATAACTGAGGGAAAATATTTAAGGGAGAAAGGTAACGTTAAGGGTGAAAAATAACATGGTTAAGGAATCTAAAATACTATTTTCAAGGGAGGAAAATGTTGTTCTGTAGGCTTTGTAGACTAAGCTATAGAAAGTTGTGATAGTATGAAGGAAAATAGAAAATGTGACCATGCAGGTACCTTACTTGGGTAACTGTTCAGTGATTGGAAGATAAAAAGTGTTTTTGAATAGGCCGGTTTGTTTGCATAGGATTGTATGCTAACATGGGGTAATTTACATGCGTGGAATTCATAGTTGTAATGGGTTGTTAGCTTGTATGGCATTCATTGCAGGAATGAAATAGCATAGAAACTTTAGCCTATAGTTATGCCTTCTTTGGTTCCTCCCCTAAAATTGTTGTTTTCCCATTTACCAGTTTCTTCAATTACTACAAGTGTACAAGTGTCTCTTTGAAATATGTTCCTTTCTTTCACCAAACTCTCCTAAATCACAAGATACATTTACTACGTACAGTTGCTTCACTATACCTAAATTAATTCTTTCCACAGCCAAGCCGTCTTTCTTTCCTCCCCTGAAAAACGTTGGTTTCAACCCCTAAAAATAATAATGGTAGGCTACTCTAGTAGTAGTAGTAAGTTGAGTCTCGTCTATCCGACATGCTCAGTGATTAACCTCCGCCACGTATCACGATCTTGCGCAAGGTTTATTGCTTCTTCGAAATAGGCTACTCTGGTACCTAGGAATTTAAAGACAATCAATTAATTAAGTTAGGCCTTGCCTAACTGTACTAGCCACAGCCAGAAAGTAATTAGGCCCAACCAGTTAGGTCTAGTATTTTGTCGGAAGATATAAAGTGATTTACTTTACTTACGTAAATTGTCTAACTGAATATCATATTAGGCCTTGGTTAGCATTCCAACTTACTATACACGCCAGTGACTACGTGAGCTAGCCTATCGTTAGGCCTAAGCTTTACTACTATATGATAGGCTAGCCTAATTTCTCACGCTCGCTTACTCAAACAATGTGAAGTACTAACTTGCTCAACAAAACAAATGAACAACCTTCGAGCTGGTGAATGTATCTGCCATTCTTTGGCAGTTACTCCTCATACAGAATAGGCTACAAATTACAATTACGTATGAATTGTTAGCCAACGGCTGCGAGGAGGCGAACTGCACTGCTCGTACAACCTTTCGTGAGCTTTAATATACAGATCATAATTCGCGCTCCTTAGCTTAACCTTTGACCACGACCGTGTGCCAGGCTGCCAGCGTCTGACCGAAGATAAACTAACGAATAACATATAAGCCCGGTAGCCCCTTAGCCACTTTGATCAAACGAACCAGGTACCAATATCTGAGTATTGGAACATTTGTGGAAAAACCCAGTATATCCAAAAGTGGATGTCTGCCGTGGTCCCTCTGCTGCATGTGGCCCCTGGGGCCGGTTAAAGGGGGCCCAAAAATGCATCTGATCAAACGAACGAGGTACCACTTGAAACCAATGTCAACTTAATGCATGAATGCCACATAGTACTGAATGGCCCATGCCAGACAAATTTTCTGCTGCAAAGGGCCTACCAGACGCCCCAAAGGGCCCCTAAAAATGCATCTGATCAAACGAACGTGGTACCACTTGAAACCAATGTCAACTTAATGCATGAATGCCACAAAGTACTGAATGGCCCATGCCAAACAAATTTTCTGCTGCAAAGAGCCCGCCAGACGCCCCCAAATACGACCCAAATGCCCATTATCGTAGCATTGACCCAGATTTAATATGCAAGGTACCACTCAAAACAGGTTTGGAATGTTCGGGTTGATCTTACAGACTATGGAAATCATCATGCCAGACAAATTTTCTGCTACAAAGGGCCCGCCAGACGCCACAAAAGGGCCCCTAAAAATGCATTTGATCAAACGAACGAGGTACCACTTGAAACCAATGTCAACTTAACGCATGAATGCCACAAAGTACTGAATGGCCCATGCCAGACAAATTTTCTGCTGCAAAGGGCCCGCCAGACGCCCCAAATATGGCCCAAATGCCCATTGTCGTAGCATTGACCCAGATTAAATATGCAAGGTACCACCATAAAACCGGTTTGGAATGTTGGGGTTGATCTTACAGTTGAAATCATCATGCCAGACAAATTTATTGCTACAAAGGGGCCAACAGACACACTAAAAAAAGGGCCCCCAAATGGGATATGATCAATCATAGTTGGTACCACACAAAACCAATATCAAATCCAAAGGTACTTTCCACAGAGTAAAGAACTGCCATTGCAATTCAAATTTTCTTCTGCATAGGTCCCACCAGATAGAAAGAATAGGTGGTCCAATGCGGCCCTATATGGGCCTAATGAATTGTATATTGATGCAGACTATATATGTGCCTTGTGACATGACATTTGTAACATTCCACAGAGTAAAGAAATGCCAATGCAATACAAATTTTCTTCTGCAAAGGGCCCACCTCACGTAAAAAAAATTCTGCAGTTCAATTAAATAGTTAAGATACCACAAGAAACCAATTGTGTTCAAATAACTGCCACATTGCAAATTTCCCCTTAGATTAGGCTAAAATTCCGTAAGTGATTTGCGCAAGTTAAAGTGTTAAATAGGCTGACATATCAATGAATTCGGAAGTAATTTAAAGGTAACTTTCTAAAATTGTAAAAACATTCCTACAGAATTTGGCCATGGACATGCGGCCATTAATTGGAATGCACTTTAATATATATATATATACTTCAATATCTGTTTTTCATTCCTTGAGGGTCCAAAGTGCAATTTTAATTGCTACCGGTTGACACTAAACGTACAATACATAACATACGAGATAGGGGTGAGTCACACGCCCCTTACGAAATCATTGATCCGTCACTGGCTTACCTGTGTATATAATAGGGATCAGCGCTGTAATGATGTCACTGTTCCCCTTTCTCTTCCTGGTGTCTTGGCGTTTTACTTTTACTCCCTCCTTTTCTCCTTTTTCTTCTTTTTCTTTTCCCTTCCTTCCTCCTCCTCCTCCTCCTCCTCCTCCTCCTCCTCCTCCTCCTCCTCCTCCTCCTCCTCCTCCTCCTCCTCCTCCTCCTCCTCCTCCTCCTCCTCCTCCTCCTCCTCCTCTTTTTTTCCTCTCTTTTTTTCATTTTTCTTCTCTTTTTTTTTCTCTCCTCTTTTACTTTTACTTACCCGGGGGGCGCGCGCCCCCAACGCCCCCCCTGGATACGCGCCTGTATATATTATATATAACGTGTTTTTGTTCACAATATGACGCGATACTACACATATTATAGTACGCCCTTATACCATGGAATAGTCGAGGCAACAAAGAGCGGGAGTTAGTCTTGTACAATTAGTACAGCGCCCTGAATATTGCGGAACTAAACGGAATACGAGTCTTGGCCAAGGGAAAACTTGTTTAACATTCTACCAACCAACATATTATATAGAAGCTGAGACTATCAACTCGGCTACATATGACGTGCTGCACAGCGTGTTGCGTTTGGTTATGCACCAATTCCGCTTTGATTACCAAATGTATCCAGTGTTATTCGAAACGACAGTGATATCGAACAAACCTAGGGGGGGGGGGGGGGGGGGGTAACCGACTGAAAGGCTTGTTTAGGGAGTAATTAGACAATGAAGCATTTCCATTGTAATTTCTATACCCAGGCACCGTTCTACATATTAGTTAACTTTATTAAGTCTCAAAATAAAGTAATTACTTTACGATTAATCGCCGAGATAGGAAGCATAGAAGAACTACTGAACTACTTAAGATCAAGCGTAAGTCTTTGTGGAACGGGGCCCAGCCAAGGTAACCGAATACGCGCGTATACGCGCAAGTTTGCTTCATCATTAAGTGTATAGGTCTATACAAACGCGCTGCAAGATATCATATTACGAAAATCGTACTTGAAAATGTACTTGCTGCAAATGTTTGTGTGCAAGAAGCATAAAAGTCATGCGTTCAGTACCATCGACGCTACATAATATATACTGGTAAATAGCTCATTGACTGTAACGCGATTGTTATTTTACCTCACGCATAAAATGCACCCTATATTACGTCACAGATAAAATCATTCATTTTGTGTACAAGTAAACTTACCACGCACTGAATAATCACTTCATATGATACATAAAGCGATCTAGTTGTGTTTTTGATCTCGAAGAGCTTTAACCATGATACTACTTATTGATCTATTATCTATAGTTCTTATCTTGCTTATTGCTCTCGTTGAGGCAATTCTCATCTGGATCCGAGAAAAATGGAGAGATGAAGTCGGTGAGTGATTGTCTTAGAGCATAGCCTATGCCGAATTATTAAAATGTATTAGGTTTAAACATTACAGACCAAGTAGAATATCTTCACCATAGATTATGCATAGTATAAATAATACTCATAAAGGTTAATAATGCTCATAAAGGTTACTCTATACGCGTGAAGCCTGCAGGGCCATTGTTTGCACAATTGAGCCCTTGGTTGCATCTTTAGCAATGTATAAGAGAAATGCAACTACTTAGTTTAGTTGCACGTCTGTGAACTATGTTGTTATATATGGGAACAATGTCATGTTTTGTCTTTGTTCTTTTTCTCAAGGAAACGGCTCTGAGAATACTATGGTTAGGATGTTGAGAGGACTAAGGCGCCAGATCCGACGAAGTAAGTTAATTCATTACCGATTTCCTTAATTTCAAATGCCCATGGTAACCAGGGTTACTTGGTTAGTAACTGCAGATCAGCAAATGTAGTTTGCAGATAATACTTTAGTGTATCCACAACAATTATTAAATGTACTCGGAATGATACCCGTAGTCAGGGTCAGAGCCTTAAATAGATGGCGCTATACACCTTCGAGATGACGCTATACACCATTCGTAAAATTAAGAGAAGCACTGAGACAAAAGTCAAGACCTAACAGGCTGGTAATATCTACTTGATTCCAGACATACAATATACTGTTGTATATACTGACCTTTTCTTCTTCTTTTTTCTTTAATCATTGACTTTAATCATTGAAGGCTTTTTTTATAGCAATACATTTACATGTTATCTACATATTTTTATTTGTTTATTCGTGTTTTTTGCTGATAGGAAATATTCGTTCTCGACAAAAGAAACAAATTCGTTATCTGAAGACGATCATGAACAAACATATGATAATAACAACAACTGAATCAGAAGATCCTCTTGAAACCTTGGTGAGTTTATTATTACCGATTCATCAACAAAAGCCATTAACCCACATTCGTTTGAAACTTCCTACACTTTCGTAAATTAAAAAAGTATTGCGAGCGCATGAATGTATGGATGTGATGTTAATGTAACTCCCTCCCCAGACCCAGTTCCCTGCCTCATGAAACATGTATTCCCCATATCTAAAATTAATTAGATATTTTAAACCACATTATGAACGCTTCATATCTGTCCTAGCACCCCCCTTGATTTGAAGTTACACTGGCTTCTATTTTCTCCCGACAAACAGATAGCCAATACATTAGAAACAATATGTTTAGCGCCCTGCTTTTTACAGCACTTGGAAATAACCTATAGACACATATGAACACATACAAATGTTCCTGTCTGTAACCTTTTCGTTTTCGTTTCCACATAATGAAGGACTAGATTATACCGAAAGGAATGTCCTCAATCTGCCTCTTTAAATTTTCCCACTCAACCTTTGACCTTAGAATGACCTTGACCACGTGAGTACCTTTCCTTGACATTATTGCTCTCTGTATTAAACTTAAAAGCTCTACTGCTATCGTTAATCAATCATTGATGCCAACTCCAGGGATATGTTACATGAGATTATCTATTTCATTTGGGATATTCATAAAGTACGAGTTTCATTTCATGTTAGCGATTAACCGCCAACCAGAAAGGAAATAATTCTTTATTGACGACCGACCGACCGGCCTACCAAACCGTCGAGTTGACGTGACTGATGAGTTTCCGACTTAAAATAATATAGTAATCAATGAGCATATGTTGGTAGCGACACGAGCCTGCAAGGAAGACCTTCTGTTTATAGCTCCATGGTTTAGTCTAGTAGCCAGAAGGATCAGGAGGGACAATGAAGTCCCCATCAAGGACCCTATAGAGAGAGAAAAAAACGAAGTCATGAAAACTCAGACCCTATTACAATGCTTAGTACTTGTCTAAAGCATTCTTAAACCCATTGACACTACTTACAAGTACATCTTTCTCGGGCAAACCGTTCCACTCATTCACAACCCTATTAGAAAAAAAAAAATTGCCGAATATTTATCCTACTTTGTAACTTCTGGAGTTTAAGACAATGACCTCTGGTACAACTACTATTAGCAAACATGAAAAAGTAAGTGCAGGATAAATTGTCAAAACCATACACAATCTTGAAAACCTGAATCAAGTCACTGCGTAACCTCCTGAGCTCCCAGTGTGGTGAGTTTCGTCAGCTTACAGAAAAAAAGTTTTGTTTCGTTTTAAGAAGAACAAAACAAATTTGTCTGTTGATTTTTTTCACACGTAGTATATCCATATTAAAACACAATTTAATGCTGATTTAATATGTAGCTGGCCGACATATCGGTAAAATTAAAAGGTTATTAAATTGTAAGTTAAAAACATCAACATACTAAAGTAAACTTTCCATTTCATTTTTAGACTAGACATAGGTCTACTATGCATACCAACTCGCAGCTCAGTTTTTTCCATGGATTGACCCTTGACCTCACCGGTAATTAAGGTGATTTACCAACTAAAGAACGCAGGTTGGTCTAAAAGAAGGTAAGAGTAACATAGATATAGTCATTATGGTTGTCATTCATCAATCGTCACACAAGTTATTTCTTTTCATGAACAGTTGCTTGTGACATTGCACGGATGTGCCAATATCCCTCTGCTGCCCTCGTTTACGTTGATTACAACAGCTTACTTTGAGGCTTCAGTCTCTCTCCAAAGTTCTTACGTAGCAGTAATTTAAATATTGGATTTTGATTTATTATATAGATAACATGTGAGTAGGATGTGGTTGCAAATGTTTTGGGTAAACTTGGAAATGACTATTTCTAGCCACTTTGACTTCAATATATTATTTTCCCAACAGGGTGACGGCTGGGAATTCACCGATATATGTGTATGCTACTATAACGAGGCTGTCTTCGGTTACAGATCAACCTTTGAAGTTTCATGAGACCCTGTCTGAGTGCACGTGAGTTATGCTAACGTTTATAATAGAGGAAAGTTCGACATGTAATTAATTTTTGCAAGCTCTAAAACTGATCATTGTCTTATCTTCAAAAACATTGGTTACATTCCACTGCACTATGTGTGATTTTCGAATATTCCCCAGCCCCCCTTTTTTTAATGCAGTAATTTTGTATATTTCGTTATTCCTGAATGTCAAATACACCAGAAATAAAGATAATTTATATCAACTGCCTAGCCTAACTTTTGAATGGAATGCCTTGACCTGTGATTTTCATATTATCAAATCTCTCGTTCTTTGTATCCCTCAGGACTTTACTGGTGGAGTAAACTACACCAGATTACAAGCTCAGATGGGAGAGGCCTTAAGGCCTCTCCCATCTGAGCAAGACGGTAATTACCGTCTTGCTGATGAGATCGAAGCAAGGAAAATGGCTGATCAAGCTAAACAGGCCAAGCAACCAAAAAGCGTAAAAAGAAAACCCGTCGTTCAAGGAAACCAAATTGCCATTATTAATAAGTGTTTATTCGACTTTGTTTAAAGGCAAAAGATTTTTTTTCAAAAATTAATAAAAACAATATATATATCGGTAATTCCTTTGTTTTTGTCCTTATTGTTGCGTTGGATCAGGTGGTGTAATTCCGGGGTCCAGACAGAATATTACAAAAGGCTATTCAGGGTGTACAGTACTTAAATCTTTAACGTATCTGTGGTGCAACTTAAATTCAAGAAGAAAATCCTTCAAAATTTGTATTAAAATTGCAAAATAGCACCATTTCTCATCTATGCGCCCAATATTTTACCAGAATTAAAGGAAATGATCGAGCTACCCCTCCTCTTAATTAGACTCCTCCCCTGGACGACATAACATCTTAGCACCCCAATATTGAATGGAAATGCGATCCTGCAATCGGCTAATTCTTAGGCCCAGGTTAAATACAGGGTCCTATCTGTTATCAAACTGGTAAGTATACATGCACGATCAATATGAACCATAGAGCAGAATATAAGAACTTATATTATATATATGATATGAACACAGAACAGTGACTTCTATGGCATAGACGTGCTTGCCATAGACGTGCCATTTTCATTACGCTACAAGCGTTACACTCTCTGAATACCTTTTATAAAAGTTTCATGCTGACAACTGTTCCATTTCATCGAAGTACCCAATAAGCGAGAAAACAGTTTGTGTGAAATTGAAAGTGCTAAGTCGGTCACTCGTTGTTCGTTACAAGACGAAGGCCTAAGCATATTGTTCATTGCAAGTTATGTCTCAGATAGGCCAAGGCTATGTGCAGATGGCCTGTGGCATAACAAATGCAGTCTGAACGGTATGTTCGAGAATTTCGAGTGGTGGAATAGGAAACAGCCCACAATTGAGGGTACCAGCACAACCTACTGCCACGGTTATTTTGACTGTCCCATTACTTAGTACATAGTAGTGTAGGCTAGACCTTGCCAATTCTTCTCTTGTAGGTTAGGCCTACACATTAATCGCCGTGGGAAATGTCAATTCTGAGATCTGCAAGGAACTAACGTCTAAAATTACAGCGTAACTAAAGGTTTGTTTTGTGCAGTATAATCAGGCCTAGCCAAGCTTCATAAATTTGAGAAGTAACAATGCTCACTTACTGTAGCTCTGGCAGTGACAGAAAGACACTGACCACAGTTAGTTTGGCCTAGGCCTATGTTAGGCTTGTAATGTGAACATTATAATCCTGTAATTTATAAAGTTAGAACAGGCTATGTGCCCTGTAGTATGGATCATTTGAATTGTCAAATGTGAAAATGTACTTGAAATTACTAATCTTGGTGAATAATTCATATGAAAAGTCCAGGAAACTATAGTTTAAAGCCGAAGGCATATATGCTATTGTGTGCTGATTTGCTACAATTTGTTGGTACCATGGATTATAGCTGTTTGAGGGAAAGACAAGATACATAATGCCTGTTCCTTTAATTCTTTCTGGGGTCTGCATGAAAATAGGGGCCTTATTCACCTCATCAAAGCTCATACGCACAGTTCACATAATACTAGGCCTATTTTCCTTAGTAATCTATTAAAGTGAAGATTCAGAGAAATAAATTGTGAGAGCACAACTATCAGTTTTCAGTGAATTATTTGTACCAGAGTATTGCATTTATTATTCTCAATTAATATTTCATGGTTTGCACTTAAATGCAATGCATACTGTAATTACCTACAATCGATAATGAAATTAATTGTTTCCAACTTTTCTACTTGGAATTTGAACTCCAACGAATGTTGGCAGATGTGAAGTTTCCATGACAGCTTACTGCAAGAATACTGCCTAGAGCTATAGATATTTCCAACTGGAGCACTGTATTCCTATATTTTGCATTGTTCTGTTTTATAACATTTGAATTTCACTCTTTGGGAAACTAAACGAACATTCAACAAGTACTAATGCGGAGTGTTAGCTCAGTAGTTACACTGGTGCCTTTCAATTATAAGGTCCCCGAGTTTGAGTCACTCCAAGATTAATGTATGTTGTCCAGTTACAGACAATTTGCAATTCATATACATGGACGCTAAATATGAATGTAAGAGACTGACTTCGGTAAGCTTGCAGCTTTGATTAGCCAATGATGGCTTCTTCGTGAGTTCCTGCTTGCAGTAGGATCTAAATACATAATATGACTACTGAATTACTTGCCCTGGACCACCTAGTTTTTTTTTCTCAATAGTTCAAAGATATAGTGTTACATATATTCCTTTTGTACACACAGTGATCCTACCTGTCTCAATAAGATGCTGTATTGAACTTATCTCATTTATTACTTACATAAATGTTATTATATAATAGCTTGTAATTTAAGTTAATTTTAATAATCTAACTTTCATCATTTTTCAGAACAATGGATCTAAAGACTGTGCTAACATCATCTCCAGGAAAAATAATCCTTCACGGTGAGCATGCCGTTGTACATGGAACCACTGCCCTGGCTTCTAGTCTCAACTTACGATCGTACTTACAGCTGATCTCCTCTCCAGATGCAATCACTTTGAACTTCCCAGATCTTGATCTCCAGGGGACTTGGGATAGTAAAACAACGGATGAAACTTTCTCCGCGCTTGTCAAGTACGGAGACGACGGCGATGCTTTTCTGGACGATGTAGCTTTGGAAAGTCTGAAAGAGTTTGCAGGTCTCAGCGACGATGTAACCACGAAAAACTTAGCAGTCATAGCCTTTCTCTATCTCTACATCTGTATCTTCAAATCAAAGTCCTTGTCAGAGTTGCCAGGGTTAAAAGCTCTCGCTACATCTAACCTGCCGACAGGTGCGGGCCTTGGCTCTTCGGCTGCCTTCTCCTCCTCCCTGGCCGCGGGACTTCTTCTAGTCTCGGGTACCATTCCTGTACCATCGGATGGGACCGATTGGACCAAAGGTCATTACCAGGTCATCAACAGATGGGCCTATCAAGGCGAGAGAGTTATCCATGGTAACCCATCGGGTATAGATAATGCTGTCAGCGTGTCCGGAGGTGCTCTACGATACAGAGCAAAAGTTTTTGAACCGTTGGACGAAATGCCTAGTCTGAAAATTTTGCTCGTCAATACTAATGTAGCTAGAAGTACCAAGGTGCTGGTAGCTGGAGTGAAAGACAGACTTGAGAAATACCCTGGAGTCATCAGACCAGTCTTCAATGCCATAGAGGATATATCACAGAGATGTCAGTCCGTTCTCGCTTCACTTAGGAA
Source organism: Apostichopus japonicus (assembly GCF_037975245.1). Classification (NCBI taxonomy): domain Eukaryota; kingdom Metazoa; phylum Echinodermata; class Holothuroidea; order Aspidochirotida; family Stichopodidae; genus Apostichopus; species Apostichopus japonicus. The sequence continues at coordinate 13,014,918 of NC_092572.1, forward strand.
GATCGAAAACGTCACTTCGGAAAGTCGGGATAACTCCAGCAACTGTTGCGAACTTTATCAGACGATGGAAGAGCTTATCGACATGAATCAATCATTCTTAAAGATTTTAGGGGTATCTCACCAAACTATCGAACATATCTGTTCTGTGACCGCCGAATTTGATATTCACTCAAAACTGACGGGTGCAGGGGGTGGAGGTTGTGTGTTTGCCCTCGTACGACCAGACTTCTCAGAGGAGACTCTGAAGAAGGTCATGGCTAAGCTTAAAGACTTTGGTTATGATTCATGGATCACTTCTATAGGTGGAGTAGGGGTGTGTTATCACCCAGATGTAGAGGATGTTAAAAAACAAGGATTTTCTTTGCCAAGTAATTTCACAATTTAGATATTCTATAAGTAAATATCCCAACGGTTTGGAATCATAAGTACTTTGCTCCAATCTTTAACGTGACTCTTTGTAAGTGTAATATCAGATGAATCATGGATAGCAATCACTGATTCTCCAAAATATAATGTTTTGATAAACTCGTCAATCTCTGAGGATGGTACAGTAACTTGACTCTCAGTCACTCGAGGTGGTAATAACTCCGGTTAATGACTGGACTGACCATTTTGTTTTCAGTACTAGTATTGCCCCCAGAATAGGATAGAAAGTCAGAGTAATGGGTACTCAATGTCATACTTCAAGAATTAAGTTAATGCCAAACCAGCATTTCTTCACACTGAGACATTTGATTGGCTAATTGAACAGGTATTCTGCAGTAAACTAGGAACTATTTGGTGGGTCAGAATCTTTGAAGAGAGTATCCTTGAAAACACTTGGAGAACACTAACATGGTAGGCTATACTAATGACTTTGAATCAGGAATATGGCCGTTTATGACTGCACTTGTGGTATTTACATCTGTGTCTGTTTTAAAACAAATTATCAGCTAATAGCTATATATTGGCTTCATTCACAGTCTCTTGTCTTTGGAAGACTTCTAATGTGAATGTTCTCAAAGACAGGGTAGAGTTTTAAAAAGGAATATTGACTTTTTCCCATATTAATTTCCCCATATTCAGGAGTGTTGGCTCAGTGGTTAACGCCGGTGCCTTCCAATCATAAGGTCCCCGGTTCGAGTCACTCCAAGATTAATGTATGTCGTCCAGTTACAGAGTTGTTGACAATTTATAATCATGGACGTTAAATATGAATATAAGAGACTGACTTCGGTCAGCTCGCAGCTTTGATAAGAGGCTTGATAAGAGGCTTATTCACAAGTTCCTGCTTGCAAGAGGATCTAAGAAACATACAAAACATACAATGTTACTGTAAAATTTGTAAAATAAAGGCCCTTGCGACTTGTTTTAAAGACTATCAATTTCTACATCTGTTATAATTTTCAGCTTGTAAGTTGATCGGTGGAGTGTTAGAAACATCTTGGATCATGTAATGGTATACACAATACTCATCAATGTAGGAATAAGAAAATAAATAATGTGTATCTCCAATAACTTCACAAAATTGATTAACTTCACAAAATTGGTGTAGCTTTGGTCGTTGAAGCGTATACACGTACTTTTTCGGTGCTCTTGCATTTCGTTCATTTTTGGGATTTTTGGGATCGTTTTTTTTTATCAAACACCTTGTGATTCGTTTTGTTGTTTATTTGGAGTTATTTTTGTCTGTTCCTGTCATTCTGCATATTTTTTGTTCAATCTGTGCTGTTTTTTGTCTTGTGTCGGTGCTGTCCGTGGTTTAAGGTCTGTAGCGTCAGTGTATCCTATCGTACAGTGTATAGTCTATGTTGAGCCTAAGCTGCTAATCGTGAGTATCGTTTTTCCGCGTTCGCGGGTTTTTCTGTGCCTTAGTGTATTCGTTATTTATTGTCTGTAACTTTCATTCTGCATGTTTTTGTGTTCAATGTGAGCTGTTTTTGTCTTGTTTCAGTGCTGTCCGTTGTTTTAGGTCTGTAACGTCAGTGTATCCTATCGTTCAGTATATTGTCTCTGTTAAGCCTAAGCTGCTAATCGTGAGTATCGATTTTCTGTGTTCGTGGGTTTTCTGTGCCTTAGTGTATTCGTTATTTATTGTCTGTATCTTTCATTCTGCATGTTATTGTGTTCAATGTGAGCTGTTTTTGTCTTGTTTCAGTTCTGTCCGTAGTTTTAGGTCTGTAGCGTCATTGTATCCTATCGTTCAGTGTACAGTCTCTGTTAGCCTAAGCTGCCCGTCGTGTGTTCGATTTTCTGTGTACGCTGTTTTTTTTTTTCTTTGACTTAGTATTTTCGTTATGGCTGTGCCTGATCGTTTAGTCTGCTGTGATGCGTGTAATATGTGGATTGAGTTTGAGATTTCTGGCTTGGAATGTGATTTTAAATCAGCATCTAGTGAAGCTATTGTGTTTGTTTGCGATAAGTGTGTGAAACTTAAGGAATTAGAGGAGCTATTGAAAAGCTGTAGTTGTGTATGGACGGAAGTCGGGAATAGTAGGGCTGTGAGTAGTGCAGTTGCTGAAAGGGATTGTTGCGAGGTTGTTCCAACTTGTAATGGTTTTGACGTGTTACCTGTGGAGGAGTTGCGTGATGTTGATGATGGGAATGAAGTCTCCCAGGAGGGAAATAGTGAGTGGCTAGTAGTGGACGAAGTGCGTGGTGATTGTGATGTGATAGGAGATGGTAGTGTGGTTGTAAACAGCGGTAAGTGGGGACAGGAGAAGTCGAAAGGAAGAATGGTATTGTGTGGGGATTCATTAGTACGGTATGTAGACCGAGAGTTCTGCAGGGCGGATAAAGCAAAAAGGGTCAGGGTATGTTTGCCAGGTGCTAAAATCCAGGATGTCAGTAACAGGGTAAACAAAATCGTGTCAGATGAGGAGGTGGTTGTAGTCCAGGTAGGCACTAACAATGTGCAGAAGGAGTCGCAAAACATTATTCAGTCTAGGTACCACGAATTGATGTGTCGACTAGCATCAACTCGGGCTAAAGTTGTCATATGCAGTTTGTTGCCAAGATTTGACAGCAAGGTTCTGTCAGAAAAGATTGTAACTTTGAATGGTTTATTGTATAGTTTGTGTGCCGACTTCGGCTTCACATTTGTTGACATGTGGTCATCTTTCCAGGGTAGAAGGGATCTGTTCGCCAGGGATGGTTTGCACTTAGCTAATACTGGGGCCTCGTTGTTTGGTAGGATGGTGAATTACTCTGTTGAACAGCTATGTTTAAACTAAATTGGGGGGCGATGAAGTCAGGAATTAGTTTGGATAAGGATTATGTTCCTAGTGGAGGCGATTATAGGCGTTTTGAGAGCAAAATAAGTGATAGTCATAGTTCTAACTTTAGGAGGCATGCTAAGGTACATAGTTTCAGGGATAGGCTGAAGATTGTCTTTACCAATGCTAGAAGTATTCGTAAAAATTTTGCTGAATTTACTGTGCTTCTCGAGGATCTGAAACCGGATGTGTTTGGTATCACCGAGTCTTGGTTAAGGGAGGACATTGATAGTGCTGAGGTTTCTCACCCGGGGTATGTTGTGTATCGTCAGGACAGAAGGGATACTCATAATGGGGTTGGTGGGGGAGTTTTACTGTATGTTAGGGATGACATTGTAAGTGTTGAGAAATCTCAGTTGCAAGGGTCTTTTGTTAATTCTGTCTGGTGCGAGTTGTCCACAAACAACTCCAAGAGGTCCAGGGACGTTATCACTGTAGGTGTTGTTTACCGCTCTCCTAACAGCAGCGATGATAATGATGTCGTGCTGTTTGATTCAATTAGAAAGGCTGCTAAAGGTGATGTTGTTATAATGGGCGACTTTAATTTTCCTGACATTAATTGGATAGATGGTTCTAGTAGTAGGAAAGGTAGTAATTTTCTAGATGTTGTGCAAGATTGCTTTTTACATCAACATGTTACTTTCCCTACTAGGGGGGATAACATCCTGGATCTTGTTTTGAGTTCTAATCCAAGCAATGTTGTTGATTTGACCGGTCTAGGAAAACTAGGAACTAGTGATCATGATATACTAGCTTTTGATGTTGTTTGTAAGGTCGTAAGTTCTATTAGCAAGGAAAAAGTCCCTGATTTTTCGAGATCAGATACAGAGGCAATTGAAACTTTACTAAAGGGTACAGATTGGATTAATTTGTTTAGTGATATGAGTGCTTCTCAGTCTTGGATTTGTTTTGCTGATAAATTAAAGGTCATTATGGAAAATCATGTTCCGTGGAAGAATCGTCGTCGTAAAAGCAGTATGCCTCACTGGATGAATAAGAAAGTTAGATGTGCAATTAGGCAAAAACGTAGAATGTGGAAGTTGTTTAGGAGGACTAAATCTGAATCTCTTTTGGCCAAGTTTAAAATTCATCAGCTGAAAGTAGAATGCTTAGTCTCTGATGCAAAATTGAATTTCGAAAAAAGCATCGCCCTAAAAATTAAGGATAACCCAAAGGCCTTCTTTTCTTATGTCAGGTCTAAGCAGAAAGTTAAAGATGCAATTGTTTCCCTTAGAGCACCACAGGCTGATAAGATAGTTACTGATAGTCAGGATCTTGCAGATCTTTTGAACGACTATTTTGTGTCGGTTTTCACAAGGGAAGATACGAGTAGTATTCCAGATTTTCAGGGGGGCAGTGATAGGCCTAAACTGGATACGGTCTTATTTTCGGATGACGTTGTCTTAAAGGAGCTGCTTCGTCTAAATGTTTCTAAAGCTTCTGGACCGGATGCAATCCATCCGTATTTGTTGAAGACTTTTGCACACTATTTCTGCGTTCCACTCTCGTTGATTTTTAGTAAATTTATGGATGAAGGTTATGTTCCTAGGGACTGGAGATGTGCTAATATTACCCCAATTTTCAAGAAGGGTGATAAGACTAAGCCCTGTAATTATAGGCCCGTTAGTCTCACTAGTGTAGTTTGTAAGGTCATGGAGTCTATTGTTAAAAAGTCTTTGGTCTGTCACTTCAGCAGTCAGTCTTTGATCAGAGAGTCTCAGCATGGCTTTTGTCAAAAAAGGTCTTGTCTCACTAATATCCTTGAGTTTATGGAAGATGTAACAAGCTCACTAAATAGGCAGATGTCTGTAGATGTTGTGTTCCTGGATTTCCAGAAGGCCTTTGATAAAGTTCCCCACCAGCGTCTTTTACTTAGGCTGAAGAGCATGGGTGTCATAGGGAATTTACTGTCTTGGATCGGGAATTGGCTTGGTAATAGGGAACAGAGGGTGGTAATTAATGGCTGTGCTTCTTCTTGGCAGAACGTTACTAGTGGGGTTCCACAAGGGTCTGTATTAGGTCCCCTGTTGTTTGTTGCCTATATAAATGACATCGACGGAGATATTTTGTGTACAGCTAAGAAGTTTGCTGATGACACCAAATTGTATTCTGAGGTCTCTTCCAAAAGCGATTCTGAGAAATTTCAAGCGGATTTAGATAAGATTTTTTCCTGGTCTCAGGGGTGGCAAATGCTTTTTAATATTGATAAATGTAAGGTAATGCACATTGGTAGTAGTAACCAAAAGTTTACGTACAATCTAGATGGTGTGGAGTTACAGGAGGTCTCTGTTGAAAGAGACCTAGGTATCTACATTGACTCGTCTCTGCAACCTTCCAAACATTGTCTTGAAGCTGCTAAAAGAGGTAATAGGGTTTTAGGTATGATCAAGAGGAACTTCAGTTTTCTGAAAGAGGACATCGTAGTTAGGCTTTATAAGCAGTTGGTTAGGCCTCATCTGGAGTATGCTGTGCAGGCTTGGAACCCTTATTTTGCTAAGGATAAGGAAGTACTTGAAAAGGTCCAGAGGAGGGCTACTAGGATGATTAGTTCCTTAAAGAGGGTTCCTTATTATAGGCGGTTACAACTGTTGAATCTCACCACACTGGAGCTTAGGAGGTTACGTGGGGACTTGATCCAGGTTTTCAAGATTGTGTATGGTTTCGACAATTTATCCTTTACCGACTTTTTCATGTCAAACAGTAGTTGTACTAGAGGTCATTGTCTTAAACTTCAAAAGTCGCATAGTAGGATTAATATTCGGCATAACTTTTTTTCTAATAGGGTTGTGAATGAGTGGAATAGTTTGCCTGAGAAAGTTGTACTTGCAAGTAGTGTCAATGGGTTTAAGAATGCTTTGGACAAGCACTTTAAGCATTGTAATCGGGTCTGAGTGTTTGTGTCTTCAGTTTTTTTCCCTCTCTTTATAGGGTCCTTGATGGGGACTTAAGTGTCCCTCCTGATCCTTTTTTCTACTAAACTAAACTAAACTAAACTAAACTAATAGTTGGCATGGTGTCTGCTTTCTGACTGTTTTTTGTGTCTCAACGTCTCTGTCAATTAGCCTGCCGCATCACTCTCATCTTCCATCCAAATGCAGGCTCCAAGTGTTGGCTAAGGGAACGGAGGAGAAGGTGAAAAAAATCCCAATTTGTTTATATGATCCGAAGTATACAATCATGGTGACAATGCATGAGAAGGAATTTTGCCTGCTTCCTAATAACAACTGGGCGGGGAGAGTGCAAAGTGAAGGCGATATGGTACATTTCGTGTGATCGATATTTTTCCTGTGGGCGAATATTTTTATGGTCAGGAAATCTGCGGCGGTCGTTGGACAATAAGTACGATACGATGCAGAAAATTCTAGAATGTACCGGCAACCATTTTAGTTTTCGACATTGCACAACCTTCAAGAATTGACTTCTTTATCAGAGAAACATACAGTGCTTGGCTAAATGTAAGAACCATCCGAAAACCATTCCTTTATTTGCTTATGTCCTTAAATAATGACAAATGGACCACAAGTTTATTAAAAGTGATAATGTTCCTTCCAGAATAACATACTTATAATGCTTATCAGAAAGGGCAATACATTGATCATGTATGACGTCATTACGTCGGCAGCTTTTCAACAGTTAAAAACACAACACGTTCCTTTAGTAGATAAGTGTAGAAATAAGAACCTACGAAGATGACTGATCAACCGTACGGAAACGTCCCACTTTTCCGGGATCTCTCTGCAGATAGGTTCGAAGACCAGGAAGCAACGGAATTGGAAAGCATGTGTATGAATTGTCATGAAGATGTGAGTATCATTTCTGCTGATCATGTTTTCTTCTTGCGTATTGAGTTCATAATAAGTTCAACACAGGTAGTAGTTTTGCGAAATGTATGTGTTTAGATCGGCCCAAAAGGTCGAGATGCCTGACTGCAGTCGCGCTGTTTCTTTCCGTCTGTCTATTTTAAACAGATTACTTTGTTAAAATTTTGTATAAATTTTCATTGAAATAAGAAATGGCTACGTTAGCAGGTGGATTTTTCACATATTGGCATTTTGTACTGGATTTGTTTGATAAAAATATTCTAATCCAAGGTTAGCTAGCTCAATGGCCCCGCTGGATTGCCCTCTCTCAATCTGACATTGACAATCCTTCCACTCTGTGCTGACAGAGGAGCCAGTATAGCTGGCAACATGGATAAGTTTGCTAGTTTCATTGTATTCTGCAGTTGTGCCTGTGAAAGATCTAACATCTCATCAGCATAACACATTTCCCATCATCCCATCATTGTAGGGTACAACTAGACTGCTTCTGACCAAGATTCCATTCTTCAAAGACGTCATCATATCCTCTTTTGATTGTCCTCACTGCGGATACAAAAACAATGAAGTGCAACCTGGTGGAGCTATCCAAGACAAAGGCATTAAATACACAGTAGAGATCAAAACAGAAAAGGTTTGTATGCATGGTAGTATAGCGTTTTGTTGTAAAAGGCAGCCTGGTATGGTGTAAATACCTGTAATTTTTTTTTTAAGTTAATGAACAATAGATGTATATTGGTGAAGGGGTGTAATATGAGGGCTTCTCAGCCTATAGACATTTTTTGCTCTCGAAGGATTGCTGAAGATAATTTGAGTGTTCCAACAGAAATCTGCATCATAGGAAGACAAAAAGCTGTAACAAAAAAGTGTGCTTGCATATATACAGTAGGCTGGGACAAGTTGATTTAAATATTGTCATGGAGATCTTTTTGGCCTTCTGCACACCATCAATTTGATTATTAACCTAGATGCAGTGTCCACTAAACCCAAATTTTTTCACCCATTTGTATCACCCATTTGTATTTTTTATTGCTAGTGGAACTATTTAATTGGTTCTTCCAGTCATGTGAAAAGAATAGTTCCCAAATAGATAAATGAAATATTGTTTTACATATTTGAGTAATTAATTTGTGATCTTTCATCAGGCCGTTATTTCAATGATCTCTAGACTTTTAGATTATTTCTTTGTTTTCAGGATATGAGTCGACAAGTAGTCAAGTCTGACTCTGCTTCTGTGGTTTTCCCAGAACTTGATTTTGAAATTCCAGCAAATTCTCAGAAGGGAGGTGAGCAAATTACATAATTATCCATTTTTTGACATGAAGAATACTACATATGTAGTAAAACCTTTTACAGAGTAAAATCAGGAACAGTTAACCATTAAAGAATCAGTTATTAACATTAATATCCAGATATATACATAAATATTCAGTTATATCCATTAAGCTCCATTTAGTTTGAATACTTAGATAAATTTGTTGCTCATATAACACACACATTTTCATCTAATACGGAAATTATTCATCGTAACATTTCATAATATATTTAATGTTTGTTTGGAATAGTGTTCACCACCATCGAAGGCCTGATATCTCGAGCTGTGGAGGGCCTGGAGCAAGATCAACCGCTTAGGAGGGTGAGTTAATTTATATGGAGCAATTCATCACAATCCTTTGCTTAGTTCCATTTCATATAATACGGTACGAATGTAATGATACATGTATAGCATTTATTGTACACCGAATCATACCATTTTCATCACAGGAGAAAAAAAGGAAAAAAAATTACAAACCTGAAAAGTGATATATACACAATATGTTAACACTAGAGTATTTTCTGATATTAAAAAAAAGAAGATGAAGATATAAATATGTATACAATATTTCAAATTATGCAACTAGGAGAACTATAGCTTACAAAACAGATTATGTGACCTGACTTAGTACTGGCGTAGGCCTACTTTACTTTCAACATTACTCTCTACAGGATTTGTATAGTATGCTAATGTGACATAACAGTCATACAAGTACCAGCAGTTCATGTTGGGGGATGAAACCAAGATTTGTACCCATTCAGAGCCACAAGGCTCTCCGTACCATGACTTTCATGTCAACAATTTATCTTACTGAGTCTCCTCTTCTCTCCCTAACGCTCTATATTTCTCATTTCCTCAAAGGGGTAACTGTCTGATTCTCTTCATTGATTCACCAGATTCAACATCCAGAGATGGCAACCAAGATCGATGAGTTTATTCAGAAGCTGAGCTCACTGAAGCCTCCGTTCACAGTGGTAAGATACAGATCAATACTATATATCCATTTGTGATTCCTTTCTGAAAGTCAAAGTAAATCTAAGCGATGTTGATCGGTTGTAATCATGATAACTCTAAAAGTAAATGGTGGTGATATCAAACTTCATACTCGATATGCAGATCCACTTTAATGAGTGCAATTACCTTATCGTTTTTGTGAAGGTCAGAGTTCAACAGAGGTCAAAGTCTGAAAACTTGTAGGCACAATACCTGCAATAGTAAATCTTTATATGAACTTCATACTGCGATATGTTGATCCACATAAGTGCAAAGACATTGCAGTTTGCATGGAGCCAGCAGTAGTCAAAATTTGAAAATTTTGTGTACATGTTCTCATTTTAAAAGAAAAAAACAAAGATTTTCATCTGCTTTTGCTTTTTATTCTGTTTAACACCAGGTTCTAGATGACCCTACTGGGAACAGCTTTATTGAGAATCCGGTTGCCCCTGCAGTGGACCCAGCAATGACAGTCCTGACCTACAAACGGACCCCTGAATTGGACCAACAACTGGGAATTGTGGTAAGTGGTTGGGAGGTTTGGGGTGTAGGGAAATGATACAGCATGAAGTTCAATGTAAAGAAGCTTAGATTGTTAAACCTCAAAACTGATCAAAGAGAAGCAGTGATGAGGTGTGGCTGCTGAGATGAGAAGTTTGTTAACAGTGTTTTCTCTAGATCGTAAACGTAAGCTAACATCACCTTGATTGCCATATCCTAAGAATTTTATTGGTCCGCAGAGAGGTTAGAATGTTACGGTATGAGTATTTTACATCTCGCTGCACTTAATAGCATGCATGATGCAGAGACGTGTGTTTGTTCTTCCAACAGCCTTCCACCTATGAAGAACCGTCTGGAGCGGCCGGTTCAAACCAGAGCAATGCCGGCGATCGCCAAGATGCTGAACAAACAGAGGGCGCTGCAGTATCTAAAGACGAGGTCTTGACTTTTCAAGTGAATTGCTCGAACTGCAACAGTCCAACTGAGTCACGCATGAAAGTTGTTGGTATCCTTTATATAGTGGAGACAGAGTTTTAGTAAAAGAAAGCCTTGCAAATTAATTTCAACACACATACATTCAATATATGATATCGATATTAAAATCCCAAACAAAGACATAACATTAGCTTGACTTGATGAGTGTCATTTCAAATACTGACGGAGGGCGGCCTAATTTCCACTGTTATTTGGTTTTCGCTTCGCATGTGACCAGTACCATACACAAAAGTGTTTTGGCGGGGAAAAAAATTGTTACGTTTTATTTGGATGTGGTCAATGACCATCTAAAATGCTCCCCAGCAAATTGAATGAATGGGATGCTGATCATTCCAAGTAACATAAGGTACGAAGTTCTGCACTGACCAAGGAGCTACTTATACTCACTCGACTGGGCAATTAGTTAACAACTGTGCTTACTCTAGCATGCAAGAGACTGACACATTCCTCACCAATCAAAAGTAAAGATTTCCACAATCGTATTTTATCTACAACATTTCAAGACTTTGAATTGCTAATGTAGCAATGGCAAAGTGTCTAGCCATGTATACATAGTTGAAAGAGAAACATCATACTTCACCCCCCCCCCCCCCCACTACTTTAAAATAAAGGGTAATATCACCTTTTTCCCTTAAAGTATCTTGTCTCCTAGCCCCGGAACTCATGTTTCTCCAATGTAAACTTTGACGAGGCAACCCTACTTGGAAAAAGTTGACTTCTCTCCTGTATTCAGATTTCCTTAATAATTTCTTTTTAAAGATATTCCGTTCTTCAAGGAAATAATTCTGATGTCGTTAAACTGCGAGCACTGCGGCTGTAAGTCCAATGAGGTGAAATCTGGATCGGGAGTGGAACCCAAGGGAAAGAAAATCACGCTGAGAATAACCGATCCCAGTGACTTGAACAGGGATATTCTCAAGGTAAACTCGAGAGAAATAGAGTTAAGTTTGGCTCAGAATCATCACAAGATGAAGAGGCTAATTTAAGGGCTGGAATTGTTTACATTTGTTAATTTTAATATAAGCTGTCCATCATTCTTTCCCCGAAAACATAACAATATTGATGTTGACCCCCCTCATTCTGAAATCAAAGGTTCGCTTAGCTACCTAAACTGTACATTTTAATTGAATGGAGTGGTGCTGGCGATCGCTATGGTAACCAGGTGATCATTTGCAATCTCATTTGATGGACCAACACTTGATAATTTTGAAAACTATTGCATTATGTATTTTCAAGGGGAATGGAGATTATGGGTTGTGTGTTTGTGTGTGGGGTGGGGGGGGAGGCAACAGAGGGGGAGAGGTAAGGAGGAGGGGTAAGGAGGAGGAGAAAGATTGTAAGAAGAATGATAAAGGTATCTTTAGGGTATCTCCTCAGTTTTCTATTTATAGAGTTGCCTATTTCAACTACATATTTACATCCACATCATTCTTTGCCCGTGGCAGTCGGAGACCTGTGGGTTTAGGATTCCCGAGCTGGAGTTTGAATACTACATGAGCTCCGATGCCGGCAAATTCACGACAGTGGAGGGCATGATCACTTCCATCAAGGAGAATTTTAATCTGGGACAACCGTTCACGTCCGGTGACAGCGCAAGGGAAGATCGGAAGAGAAAAGTCAATGAATTCACAGACAAGCTTGACCAGGTGAGCCTCCTCATGAATATGCAGATGTGCTTTAAGAAATTGTTACTTCACATACAGGCGTGCTCATGTATGCCACTTAACTATCACCATATAAAAGCAAACATTTAACAGTTTCATGCCATCTGAAGGAAAGTGCAAGTTTTGAAGAAAGGAAGCAAATTTTCCTTGGCATATTTATATATATGTGTCGTTATTTCCATTTCATTTAACAGAGTCTCTTCAAAGTATCAATTTGAGAGCTTTAGGAATCACAAATGATTTCGAGTTGGTTAGCATCATGTTTGATCTCTAGTGAAGGCAAAATATGTAACCAAAACAGAACTAGTATTGTTGGATACAGGTGCCAAACGCCTACAGTGGAATTACGACCTTCCTTATGGGTTTCGAACCTCTGGACATACAATCAGCATACATAGCCTTGTTGGTTAGGGTGTCTGCATATAAAGCTGGAGGCCCGGGTTAGAATCCTGGTGGAGGCTGGAAGTTTCTTCACTGCTCTGGATTTTCCAACTAACTACAATTTCTATTTTTATATTAGAAGCTTGCCTATGGATATTAGCAAGCAAAGGTGTGGATAATTGGAGGAGGGAGGGGGGGGAGGGAGGAACTTGAAATCATCATCAAGAATATTCATATGTGCTCTACAATATACCAGTATAATGATGTGAACTCAACGACAAGTGGGAAAACCTTCTAGTAGTTCAAACTGGATATTAAACAATATTTAGTAAAAAGTAACAATATTGCCAGGACATAATTATTAACAACCGAAAGATTATAACCACTAATTGATTTCATTGATTCAAAATTTGATAATTCAACCAATTGGTTTGTTTTTAGATGCTATATATATCTTTCGAAAGCTTCAAAGAATTCATTATCTCTGTATGAAGTTCATAGTTTTAAGTAGTGGTTATTGACCTCCAAGCTCAGTCGGAAGTAAAATGTACTGTATGGTAAATGTCAGAGGTCAATTAGCTTGCATTTGATTCTAATGATTAAATATTTGTAACTTACCACTCAAACTGTTTTGGTTTCAGATATTAGCATCAAAGATGCAAGTCACAATCATATTAGACGATCCAGCAGGGAACAGTTACCTACAGGTAGGGTGATGTCATAATTACAGTCACTTTTCTCATATATGTGTCTGTGGGTTTTTTATAACCATACTGCAAATTTCATATGCAGCCTTGCTGCATCATGCTGCAGCCCCCCTCAGTATTCTACTTTTGACATGATCCTCCCAATCTGAAGTTAAGTAAAGGGTTTTCTGCATGTATAATGGTGATATTTTTGTCGCTGTGTGATCATGTTACTGCTAACAGAAAGTTGAAGTTAGTGGCAGATCAAGATGCAGCGCTGCAATTAATTCTGTCTTAAAAACATTGGTTAAAGGGTGTGAAGAATCGCGCACAAAGAAACCTCTCATGCCGGTAATCTGACCTAGTTTCGAATGAGGTGTAACAGAAGTGTTAGACACCACCATCGATCCCAGAAAATACACACACTTGCTACTGTCGGTAATTAGACACTAGTGTACTGTCAATACATACAGCTACGGTCAATACCCACAACACTGCAGTGTACATAGCAGCGTGGACGTCTCAGGTCTATATAAAAGATAACAAGGTATCACGTTTCATTACTGTCTGCATTTTGTAGCGACAAGAAGAAAACGTCATTTGCAAGCAACGGAAAGTTAACTTTTCAGAGCACGGCACAAGGTTTGGGGCGAGTCTTCAATGCCTTTAAGTCATGACGATGGCATATTTCATAGTGTTTTTGTAGTAATAAGTATTTGATGTGATTTTGATAACACATAACATATATTTTGATATGTTATGTAAATGATCTGTTATGCATTGATATGATTTGAAGGTAAGCTAGCTCTTTTCTATGGCCAATGCTGGTGACATTTGGCTGTGAGATAATTTCATCTGCGATTTTACGGAAAATCTGGACAGTGCAGAAAAATCTGGACAATGCAGGCAATACTGGCAATTCATTTGGAAGCCCTTGATCTTGTAAGAGAATAAAGAGAGTACATGTCTGGAAAAGTGGGGACATGTGGTAACCCGACATATCCCATGTGATTGATGCGATACATTACGATATTACATTACATACGATATCCCATTTGCCATCCGTCCGCACATTGTCCGCAAAAGTGTAAGTTTCATCTGAGGAACCAAATGCATCACTTGTTTCGAGATTCCCCAGCTGTTACCAACTGTCTTATGGTTTAGGAGTTTGTGACAGTTTTGCACAAATTTGTTCCTTTGACCTCCTTGGATTGTATGACCTTTGCCTTCCATCATTACAAATGATCGTCGACTTGTTTTAGGGTTTTGCTTTTATCAAAGAAAGTCGACAGAATAAGCTTCCGTAAAGAATTGTTGGTAGTAAGTTCCAGAAAGACATTACCGTACCTCTCATATCTCTCTTGCCAGAATTTATACGCTCCCGAGCCGGACCCTGAGATGACGATAGAGGAATATGAGAGAACAGAAGAACAAAACGAAGAACTGGGGCTGAACGACATGCGGACAGAAAACTATTAACACCAGTCGAAAATGAGACCATGTATTATATCTATGTGTTTAAAAGTTAAGGTAACCAGAAGCAAAAATTTGTTGGTTTTGGTCACCTGATTTGCAGCAGGGTGAATATAAACTTCATTGGGGCTGTATGATACTGAATTGAACTGCTATTAACTCAATTGTTAAGAGCTGTCAAAATTGTTGTAGAAAAAATCAAGTAGATTAAATACAGGGCTTGGATCCAGGCAGGGAAGCCTGGGGGGGGGGGGGGGAGGAGGTGGCGGGCTCAGTCCCACTCTTTCAAATTTGTGGGGGAATTAAAATCTTTTCCATAAATATATTGGAAAAAATTGACTCCCATAGGAGACCCCCTTAAGATACCTCCCTTAGAATGTGCAGTTTTAATGTATAAAGAATATGGAAGCTTAACATTTAACTGTAAAACACTAGTAGTCTTAGACAGTGGTATACTTGTTGTGCAGCTTTGCCAAGGAGTTGAAAATGTTGAACCATTTGTAAGAAAGAAAGATAATATATTTCATTAATTGAAATAGCTGAAATATATCACCATTTAGAATGTTTGGCTAGGAACATACTTGTTTAAAGGGTGTAACATGACCAGATATAATAATAAAGAGTGCCCGAGACCTCGGACAGATACACACCATAAATATAACTTGTTTATATTCTTTGTATTACGTACATAAGATATTCGCCATGACAGTGACATAGGACTCATTGGATATGTTCAGGTTTACTGTTTAATATTCATGATGATCTGATCTCCATGGTTACAAGAATTACCAATTACTATCACATTAAAGGGTGTGAAGACACTCGCAAAAAGAAATCATCTAATGCCGGTAATCTGACCTAGTTTCAAACGAGGTGTAACAGAAGTGTTAGACACCACCATCAATCCCAGAAAATACACACACAGCTTGCTACCGTCGGTAATTAGACACTAGTGTTCAGTCAGTACATACAGCTGCGGTCAATACCCACAGCTGTGTACAAATGATACAGCCATGGACATCTCAGGTCTAGCTAAAGATAACAAGGTATCACGTTTAATTACTGTCTGCATTTTGTAGCAACAAGAGAAAAACTTCACTTGCAAGCAACGGAAAGTTAACTTTTTCAGAGCGCGGCATGCGGTTTGGGGCGGGTCTTCAATGCCTTAAATGGAAGAGACTTAGTTAGAAAATTGTATGAATTTACCAGTATTTTTTCTCTATCGATGGTCCTGACCTTTCTTAGATGTCATGTGTTCGATAAATTATTCTATGTACAAACTAGAATCTGTTATTGGACTCTGTGGTGTAGTGAATGACTCAGTTTAGAAAAATTCCTTTCATATAAGAGTTCACAGAATGGTATGGTTGAACTTTCCCTAAATTACAAATATATTTTTGTCATGAGTGGAGAAATTGAATTGGACGGGAGGGGTACAAATTATTAAAAAGAGGAACACCATTCCCAGCTTTCATTCCTTTGAAAATGTCCGTGGATCAAGGCTCGGATATTTTTCTTGTGCCCAGACCCTGTCGCAGCACTACCACTGACCATTTTGGGATGGGGTGGGTATTGGGGGTGGGGGGAGGTAGCAGCGAAATTCAACATATGTCCCTAGGAGAAAATGCATAATTAACTTTAACAAAAAAATTAGAAAGGAGATAACAACAGTTTTTAGATTAAGTTTCGTAGTTTCTTCAACTTCCCTTGGAATATAATATTTGTTTTGTACAAATACAATTTTGATCAGAAAATTTTGACAAGGAAATTTTCGTTGTCATCATAAATAACAAAAAGTGAACACTCGCTAAACTCTGCAAAATGATATGCAAATGAGCGAGAGAGAGAGAGTGTCAAAAATTACAAAGATCAAGAGTAAACTAAGGACGTAATGAATATTAACGAGTTATGGTAATTAAACACAAATGTAAAATGTACTCCAGATTTTGGAAGTTAAGCAGCTTAAATAGTGATTATTTACATATATATACAGATTCTGTATAGGTAACTGTACATCTTGTTATTCACAAATCACAAAAGAGAAAGAAAAAGAAAAAAAACATATTTACAAGTCTGCATAAATTTTTCTTAGAATACAAACAGGTTAAGGCTGGCATTGCTGCCAACTATTGAACCAGGTATAATGGAGGTAAACTTGGAAATTAAATGTGAAAAATGAACATTTATCATCCGTTTTGTTGTCACACATGAGGGGGGCAGGTTCAAACACCGAGGTTAATCGAGTATGTCAAGACAAATATTTGCCACGGAAAGCTTCCCTAGTATTCGACGCGACGCTAAATGCATTGTGAATACCTTACAGTCTGAGAAAAATGTCTAATTCTCATTTCTTCACTGTCAACTATGTACGGTAGTGTCCTACTGCCACATAAAAACTCATTTCAAATATCCAAAATGAATAATAAAAAAAGAGAAGATATTTTTCTTTGATTTTTAAATATCTGTAAAATATAATGGCAGCAATACGCTTCGCTATCTATCGGTGAACTCATTCCAAGAGAAATCACTTTCTGGTGTATCGTAAATTGTCGGTGATGGTGACTTATACCTAAGATCCGTATAGAGGAAGGATTGCCAAATACTGAACTCTTTAAAATGTCCTGGCATGCTAAACTTTTAGCCACTAGACTTTGTCAAAGAACAGGAATATGTCTCTACTTCCTATTTTGTGTCTATGCTCAGAAGAAACAAAGTGACCTGGACTTGAGAATAAACCTTAAGACAGGATGGACTAACCGCGGTTATACTTATTACCGTTCTTTGCCTGTACTTTCCAGAGTTCGTAACATATCACTTGAGTTCGTAACATATCACTTGAGTTTCTAACATATCACTTGAGTTTCTAACATATCACTTGAGTTCGTAACATCACTTGAGTTTGTAACATATCACTTGAGTTTGTGACATATCACTTGAGTTCGTAACATATCACTTGAGTTCGTAACATATCACTTGAGTTCGTAACATATCACTTGAGTTCGTAACTATCACATGAGTTCGTAACATATCACTTGCCTCACATTATGAGAACCAGTTATTTCCCTAACTCAAGTGGTGTCACATCAAATATGTATTGATCTCTTTGAGGAAAAAAAAACTTTTATGATTTGGTTCCAATCCACTTTGGAAATTTGATGACTTGAGTCATGACTTGTTACAGAACTCGTTCTTTGGTCATAAATTTAACTTGTTACTGAGGGCTTCGGAGAATTCTAGCACAAAAAATTTCTTTGCCTAGTGAGAACTTTTACAAGGAAGCTTGACATAACTGTGGATATGCCAAGGTCAGACGACGCATCACATATAGAGAACATCGAGAATTGTTTTAAAGAAAAATAAACACTTTTTTAACAAAATTATTTTGTAAAGGTAATAATATGTATTTAAATAATTAAGTATATTCCAAAAATCTGTAATAAGTCAGATCAAATTAAAAAAGTCATAGTTTAGAATAAATTGTGACTAACATACAACTGACCATATTCTGATTTTTTAATGTCATCCACAAAAGTTAACTTTGGAATTAATACAGGTGTGGTGTGAGGTACAGACAAAAACAGCCTCTCATTGATGCTGAGGGTATCCTAACAAGGCTGATTTCTGTTGTATATCTAAATCCTCCAAGGAGGTCACACGGTATATTAATAGCTCTTAATACCAAGGTCCGCAGTTAATCTATAAGCCGGTATGCTGTCACATTAACAACCTCAAAATGTTGAACCACAAGATACTTGATAAAGGGTTGATCCGAAGCATATGCTATACACAGAGTCTGTCTATAATCAGAAAACACTGTATTACATGTGTAAAAAAATTATCTTTCCTCAGCACAAATTTTTTTTTAAAAAAAGTAAAAAATAAAAAGTAACACGTTCCAAAAATATCTTGATAACAACAATGAGAAGATGCATTACACAAATGGCAGTGCTTAAAGTGACTCTTTGACTCTGTAATAGCAACTAGTCTCATTGGAGGCTGCTATACTGCTGCAGGCACCAAGCCTATCACACATTCCCTTTAAACCTGCAGACAATTTACTTAAAGAGCTGTGAGAGACAGAATCAACAAATACTGGAAAATTATCATCATTCAAACATACACACAAAAATATATAATACTGGCAGACTCTTTTAACTTCTTCTAGTTTTACAATTTATTTTATACAGTTTCTCCTTTGACTTTTGTAGCTCTATGTTTAGCGAAGAAATATTTCAATCTTTGAAAATATGCCCCATACATTTAATAAGACAATTGCTGGGATAGTTTTGTATCTACTTATCGCTGGTAACGAAGATATCATAGTAAACACGCACGGTAGACAAGCTTGTCCAATGAAAGATTTATTACACCATGAAATAGGAAAAAAAACAAAGGCATCTTTGTCTTAAAATTAGGGGTTCCATATTGTGGTGAGACTTTTGATGATCCTACTACACAAACAGAACACAAATGGATCTCATAATTCAATGGAACATCATAGGATCCTTCCAAATCAGGAAAAAAAAAACATTTTGCAAAGGCATGATACTTTATTACTAAATTCTGAAAATATACCATTCTCTATCAGTTCTTGCAATATATATTGATCTATAGATTATTTTACGAATACATAATCAGTTCATACACCATGAATATTTATACTAGTCGGGTCTATTTTCAGTTTCTATTATTTTGTCTTCAAACCCCCTATCCCCTTCCTCCATGTCCCTACCCCCTCCCTCCCTCCATGCCCCACCCCCTCCCTCCATGCCCCCACCCCCTCCATGCCCCCTACCCCTCTCTCCATGCCCCCTATCCCTCATTCTCTCACAACTATGTAATGTCATAACATGTTTAACATTTTCTGCAAATAGAACAGATCTTTTCAAAGGGTTGGAACCAGAATTGAGCCTTACTTTCCTTCAAACATTGCACTACTCCCATAGCCAGCAATCCAACCCATGACGACACATTGTCATTTCGTTTTTCTGATTACAGTGCATATTTTAACCAGAGCAGCTCAAATGATGTCTTTCGGAATGACTGTGGGCGAGACTTTCAGACAACTGCAGAACATGTGTTCTGTTTACGATACCAGAGTGTCCGATTACAAATCTTGTGACTCCAGTCATTAATGATTTCATAAATATTTTTGTATACATTTCATAAAAAGAAAATTGTCAGAAAATGACATTCACATGATAACGTTGATAACCTTTGCTTGTTTCAACCAAGTGAACCCAATTTAAAACAATATAATTTATAATTGTCACAGATCATTCCCCAAATCAGGGGAAATTGACACTGCATTGGTTGAAAGAAAAATCTGCATGAGTTCATTAAAACTCATCATCTAAATGACATCTCACTCCTTCCTCAACCCTGAGAGGGAAATTAAGAGAGAGGGAGGGAGGGAGGGAGGGAGGGAGGGGGTTTTGCAAACCTGGCAAACATGTTACTTACATACAATCTGAAAGAACATTGGCAAACTGCCTTCATCACACACACACCAAACTTCTTTAAAAATGACTCAAATCTAACCATCAGGTATTGTTGACTTCTGACAGATCTGTCATGAACAACTCCCCCCAGCACCCCCGCCCACCCACCCCCAACAGTTCAGAAACGTCTTGCTTCGTTTGGGAGTTATTCTAGTTTAAAAGTCATGTCTGGGAGCTGCCATTTGTAAATCTGTGATGTCACAGTGCCACTAGGTTCAGGGAACCTCTTTAAGTTTTTCTTTTCTTTGAATATTTTCAAGGTAAAATGCCAGCAGGGTTGACATTAACACCTGCCATATTATATTAACACCTGCCACCTGTCATGTTTATACTTGATAAAGTCTTTTGCCATTGTGTGTGAAGGATCATTCAATCTGTTATTTCTGCTAAATGGAACCAGATTTTCCTTAGGTGTTTGCAATTTATATCTACAACAGAGATCATTGATGATTGGTTGGGTTTGTGTCTCCTTTAAAGCAGCTTTCCCGAGCTGAATTTTTTTGGGGTCAATTTTTCAGTTTTTTTTTATACAATGCCATGTTTAATCCTATCACAGAGCAATGCAACAGCTGGACTATCCAGGTTTTATTTTGTACATTCATAACTCTGAGCTGATTGCGCTGGATTCTATCTAATATGGAAGAGTTTTGGGAAAGGGGGAGGGGGGGGGGGTGAGGGCATAAAACTTTCAAACTTTATCAAATGAAGTTGGCCTTAAAATGGAAACAGGCTTTCAGCTGCTAAAATATTTAAAGTTACTTCTTGGAAGTCTGAACAAACTCAATAAGGCACAAACCTAGCATATTGATTATAACACGTCTATCAATCACAACCAACCTCTTCCGTACAGTATCACGGTTTCCTCACACCCCACTCACACCCCTTTCTAAACTGTCAGAACCCCTAACCTTATTCTCCAGATGTGATGGCAAAAACAAAACTGCCAGAAACATCTGTTAACATTATATTTAACTATTGTCTGATATCCTACACAAAACATATGACAAATAATGGATTAGATGGTTGAATCTTAAATAATTAAAGTCATAATATCAAAGTACATATCACCTCCCCCCCCCCCCCCCCCTTTGTAGCATACTACCAGAAATACTACCAGAAATTCACAGAAACTCGTCATTAAAGGATAACTTGTAGGAAGAATTTTGTCTTGATATGTTATAGATAAAAAATTAAAAACATAAAAAAGAAAGGGGGAAATGTTGAACTGTTTAAAGTGTCATTCCCCCCAAACTTAAAGGTTTTATAGAATTACAACCTGGTCTGTTGGAAGTAGTTGTTAGCGGTCTATAACATACCAAAATCACTTTTGCACCTCAACTATTTAAAAGGGTCATTTCTCAATTTTATTTGGTAGTGCCAGTAACATTTCTTGAGCAAGTCCCCACCCATCCTTTAAGGCTAACCGGATGATGATAACAGTTCCTTAGTGCAGTATTAATAGACTACATAGTCCAGTCACTTAACCTGATGAACCTCAACTGTTTAAAGGATCATTTCCCCCCCCCCCCCAAAAAAAAAATTCAAAGTGTTATATAAATACAACCTGGACTGCTGGAAGTAGTTGTTAGCATTCTACAACATATCAAGTTTAATTTTGTGCTGTAAGTTAGATCTGTAGGTTTATTGAATATCTATAACATTATACTTAATTACGCTACAGGCTAACTGGGTAACAACATATGAAGTGGCATATTGCTAATGCACAAAGAGGTACATCCATAAAACTGAAATATATTCAGAACCTGAAGATTCTGGTAACCTTACATCACAATGATTTGAGCAACTATTAGTACTAGCTGATATTTCAGGCAAGTCCAAGAACAAAGTTGGACAAACTTAAAATTGTCTTCCTTTCGTTAACAAATTGACAAGACATTCTGCCGTACATTTGAACGGATATGCTGTGCTAGGGTGAGTATTGCCATTTTTGTCTAGTGGTAAATTTACAAAAAAGAAAGAATTCCACCAGATATGACTTTACTGCAAGATATGGCAAAACTCAAGCTGCGGCTGCCGGTTTGAGGTAATTAGAGAATGCTTGAAGAGTTGCGGACACATTTTCAACAGATGTCTATTAATCTAGATGCCATTTGCTATATCAAACTTCTGTGTTACTTTAATATGGTGGCATACCAGGTACAAAAGGGTGGGTTGGTACCCCCATAGTGGCAACTCCCATTGGGAAGTTACCCCTGCCTTCAACCGAAGGATTTTGACTAAATAGGTGATCCAGTCTCATAGCCGTGTTACCAAGCTGTTGGTTTCTGTGCCTCTGGTTTACCCCTCCTCGGGTCAACGCCTCATCCGCTGGAGACTGGAGAGGGTTTCCAAGGTGCATGGCTGGGTGTAGAGTGTGGTTGAGGGACGAGCTAGGATTTGCATGGCCCTGCGAGGAACTGACAGGGACGTCGTTGAAAATGTTACTGAAATTAAAATGTCCCGTCGAGTTGCCCACGTGACTCACGTGTCCGTGCTTGACGGTTGAAAGACCAGAGTTGTGGGCAGGATGGTCGGGGAAAACTGAATAGTTGTGCGGCACATTCAGAGGTAACGAATTTGACCTCGAAGATGTGAACATACTCTCAAATGAAATCTCCGGTTCCCTCGTTGAGTTTCCCTTCCCGGGGTATGGAGGACTTGTCAATATTGGATTTCGGACCGGAAGTGAAGGCAGATAAGTTGGAAGTTCATTGGGCCTGAGGTGCCTGGTGGGAGACAAACTTGATATTAGGCCACCGTTTCCCGGGTTGGAAGAGACGTCGTTTTGGCTGAATCCACTGGGTACCGATGGGGATGGCATATCTGAGATGAATGTTGTGGGCTGGGAGGTACGGTCGGGATGTCTAGCATTACTCCGACTCGATCCCTGGCTCATTGGACTGACGCCCTGGTTGGACCATGACTGCCCAACATCACCAATTTCAGGATTCCTATCTGGTCCTAGCATCGTCTTTGACTTCTTCGGAGGAACTTGCTCCCCTCTAGGTAGGGTGTAAGCGGGCTGCATACCGGACACATTGGGATGACCCGAGAACCCTTGCACGCCTTGTTGATACCTGAATGGCCTCTCACCAGGCCCAGACGACTGCTGGTCAGCAGTAGGCATCATAGGTGAGCCATAGGGGCCGGTCGCTGTCTCTGGGCTTCCCATGTGGTTCCTATCGGACATCGGGCTTCCTCGGAAGAGATCTGAATCCTTCTGGTGTCTCTTTGGGTGGCCAGGTTGCATTGCTAACTGATTGCTAGGTCTCTTCACACCCATGGAACTGGGCTGAGAAGCAGGTCTCGTTGATGTTTGAGGAGTAGATATCCTCTGGGTTACTTGACTGAGCTGCCTGTTCAAATTTGCGCTCATATGGCTCTGCTGTCCATACGGGCTCGACACAGGCACCTGTTCGAATGGTGAGGCTCGCATCGTTTGCATAGATGATTGCTTGCCCAGGGCAGGAGTTTGCTCAGGCTGGAGACTATCGACCATGTTTTCGGACAGATCGGACTGATCCTTATCGAAAAAGAAATCTAAGCTATCGGGACTCTGGAAAATATCTCCTGCACTGCTCTGGTCTCTCTCTTGGGCAGCAGTCAAGGCTGGTGCATTGCTGTCCATAGGAGATACCTTAGAGAAAGGTGACTGGAGAGAAGCCTTGGTCACAAATGGTTTTGTGCTGGCCTGAGATGTGTCTGACGAAAATATTGTGGCGTTGTATTGAGAGAAGGGAGTGCTCAGAGCCTCTGAGACCTGAATATGATGTGCCTGCGTGTTAGGGTAAGCAGGTAGTGTCTGAAGGGAGCTGGTAAGGGCACTTTCTAAGGTAGATTGTACTGGTTGGTTAGTGTCCTTTCCACCACCCAAATCTGTGGTACTTTTGACAAGGTTCTGTTGAGGCGGTGCAGGTACTGTTTGCGGTGCTTTCCTTTTCCCCTTCTGACTAAATTCTGCCAGCCCTGACAAAGTTTGATCAGTCAGAGGAATACTTTTGGGTGCTCTGGATGTTGTCTGTGGTTTCTCACTCAAAGGTTCCTTCAGCTCCCTGATTATCGTCACCTCTTCCAGGGACGGATCGTTCCTAGGTTTCTCGTTGGCTTTGGAAAAGGAAGGATTCCACAGATTCCACGGCCCTCCATCTCCCTGTTGAGGATTTGTCTTCCCAACCTTTGCCTCTTTGCCACCTGCGGCACCCGTGGTCTTTTCCTGCCGTTTTCTTTTATAGCTCTGCGCTGAACTCTGTGCCATGCTTTGAACATTAAACGGTGTCGGGTTTCGTTGTGTCTTTCCCATGTTGTCTTTAGCGGCCTTTTCCTCCTCTTCATCGGCGAGCCAGGGGAATTTGTTGACCAGTTCTTTATCCAGTGCTCGATGGCCTACGAGATCACCGTCCTCCTCTCCCTCGATCACTACTTCAGGTTTCTTTTGAGGAGGCTTTGGGACATCTTTGACAAGTTTTGCTTTCTCTTTCTCTCTCGCCCATTTCTCTTCTTTCTCCGATTCGAGCTTATCAAACGAAGTCAGGGTGCGATGGATGTTAGCTTTTGTGAAAGACTTGTTGGGAGGTGGTTTTTCTAGAGCTCTCATTGGAGTGCCACCGGACGCTTGAGGGATAAAATTCCTCCCTGCTGTCGGTAAAACACCCGCACTGCTAACTGACACACCCAAGGGCTCAAATGGAACTGTCTCTACTGGGCCCTTGGCAGGAGCTTCACTGGCTGACTTCTGGGAAGGAGCGCTGGAGTAAAAGTTGAAATTAGGACGTGAAAGCTGGGGTTCTGTGGTCCCTACGGGCTTGTATAAATTGGACAAGTTCACAGGAGGAGGCTGAGGTACAGAATGGCTACTAGAGATGGCACTGTCAAATACTTGTGACTCTGAATGTCTCGGATAGCCACTCACATTACCGTAAGACATTATATTCTGATTCTGAGAATGATCGGAGGTGTTTGTCCTCTGAGGAAGGACACTGGCCACGTTTCCAAGGCTTTGAGATGATGCGGCGGTAGATTGAGTCAACCAGGGCTGCGAGAGGATATCAAACACCTGCGAGGAATCTCTGCCTTCTACTGCTGCTGCCGGTGATGGTTTGCCCGACGATCCCTTATTCACAGACTTGTTGACAGCTGTAGGATATGCAGGCGGTGGTGTCTTCTCCTTCTGGTAGTCGGATTGCCTGTCGGCAGGGTAACCCGCATGTCCGTCTAAGTTGGACTTGGGTATTACTGATTCAGATGACGGGATTGGAACCTCTTCAAATGGTGACTGTTTTCCTACTTCTGTTTCAGGATCAAATGACTCTGCAGGGCTGAAGGCGTGGGCCTCTGTGTCATCATCATCGTCACCTTGACCACCGTTATTAATGGCAGTTAACTCACTTCCTTCCATCTGGACCTTGGCCTGTTCATTGCTATGCATGGGTGCAAAGTTAAGTCTCCCCGTCTGTTCCTCTTTTTCAGATTCAGGTCCTCTCTCCTGGCTCTGCTGGTCACTCTCCTCAGCTAAGGTAGGAAGACCTATGAAGTTCATCGAATTACTAAGGATATCATTGGTATCTCCAGCTTGATCTTGACTGATGGAACTGACTGAGTTTACCATGTTGGCTTCACTGACAAGTTTGTCTCCGCCATCCTGTGGAATGGGAGGCCGGAGAGGATACTCGGGGAGGAATTCACCCTGTGAAACATCGACTGGAACATGAGTACTACTGGTCTCCTCTTCTGGCCTCACTCTACCACTGACAGCATCATTCTCAAGAGTGGTCTGCTCAGTTTCTTGTAAGAGCCTCTCGAAAAGAGCTTGGTTATTAGAGGCACTGAAGTTATTGTCTTTAGGCACGCTCATCTCAACTTGCATATCTTCCTCGTGGTTCCGTTTCTTAACTTTCTTACTCTTCTTCTTGGATTCTTTCCCCCTTTCCTTATCTTTCTCCTTTTCTTTCTTCTTTTTCTTCTTTTTACGTTTGCTGTGTGAGTTATTCTCTTCTTGAGCAGAACTGCTGTCCATACCAAGGTGGCCCTCAACGTGCTGAACGGCATCTCCACCGCCACCAGGGGTAAAGATGTGCTCCGCAGCCTGTGCTAAGATATCGTTAGGATCTGCGTTATCCTCATGTTGATCGACACCTCTCAACTTTCCATCGAAACCCAATCCTGTGTCAAAGTGATGCTGGTTATTGGACGTCAAGGACTGTTTCATGTTTGGCAGACAATCTCGATCAATGTTAAGAGTCTCCCTTGGTACAGAACCAATGGTTTCATTCCGATTAACAGTTGGCACTTTACTCGCCTGACTTGAATTGGACAAACTGGATTGTAAGGAACTGCTGACATTGGTACTTTCACTATCTTGACTAGGCATGAACTGCTGTAAAGTTTGGCCTTCCCCTTGTGTAGTAGACTCAACACTTGTGCTTGGTTGAGTAAAGGGAGTTGAGTTGGTTGAAATGGTTGAAATGGTCGTTTGACTGCTGGTAGCAGCTTGAACTTGAATCGGTTGGCTCTGCTGCTGGACAGAATTAACAATAACAGGGTTGGAAACCACTTGCTGCTGGGGAGGATTTACTACAACAGGTATCAACTGTCCATTTTGCTGTATGTAAACCATCTGTTGAGGTTGCTGTACCACTGGCTGTTGAAAGTGAAGTGGCATTAGCACTGTTTGTTGGCCACCTCCTGGGGTGTTGATCACTACAGGCTGCTGTAAAGTTTGTTGCATGACCATCTGGCCCGAATTCCACATTACATTACCAGACTGTTGGTTGGCACCGACTGGCAACCGAACCGTCATGGTTTGCTGCCCTGTGGGTCCAGACTGCAGTACTTGTGGTTGCAAAGTCACGGTTGAGGCTGCAGACCTTTGCCCTGTTGAGTCTTTCCCTTGCTCCTTGATCTTCAGAGGTCTACGCTTCTGAGTGCTGGTGTTGAGCTGTCTGGCTAAGCTTCCACACTGACCCTGATTTGGCAATAGAACTGGCTGGCTAGATTTCTGAACTGGAGGAGCAATCTTAACGGGTATGAGGCCTGGTCTTCCTGGTAGGGAAAGTAGTAAAGTCTGGCCCTGCTGCTGGAACATGAGGTTTGGTTGGCTGGCAGAGACAGTGGTTACTGGCGGTACGGAAACCCTCATGCCGGAAGAAACACTTGTGGTTGGCTGTCCCAACATGACAGGTTGTCCAGCGGTCGTGACGATACCAGACCCAGCTGTAGTAGTGATAGGTCCACTGAGGGACTGGGTAACCATGGTTGCAGGTGTAGTGGCAGCAGAAGTCAACTTTGGCTGTGCTTCATTGGCAGTGACAGACGGTTGATGTGTGGAAACATTCACAAATGCTTGACTTGAAGATGTCAGAGTAACTGAGGCAGGGTTGTTTACAGAGTTCTTGATGTCACCACCGCCATCTGTCGACAAATCTTCCTCTTCTTGCTTCATGAGCGATGGTGTGGTGTTTGTGGCTTCCATAATCTCCTGAAGTACCTGCTCCATATCGTCTGCTTGTTGACTGTCCAACTCATTTTTGGCAGCCACTTCAGAGTCCTTCTTGTCCATGCAACCATTACCGAGGGTAAAGCCATCTGTGGTCTGAGGCAATACTAAGTTGCCATTGACGATGGTTGGACTGAGCAGGCTGGACCCAGTGAACTGGCTGATAGGGGGCACTGGGTCACAGGGTTGTCCAGGTGGGCTTATCATCACACTCATATTTTGGTTGAAGGTTTGGGTCGGTGAAAGTAGATTCTGGGCCAATTTTTCATTATCTCTTTTAGCAACGTTCTTCAGTTGATGGTTCATCTCTAGAAGCCCATTCGGTTGGATGTTCAAAGTTCGGAAGATCTCAAGAAAGCACTCGTTCTCCTTTTTAAGTCTGTCGTTCTCTGCCAGCAGGTCACTGATTCGTTCTTCTGATGAGAAAAAAAAAAGGGAAAAAGAAGACTTTGAAACTTACAGACATTGAAAGTTAAAGTACGAACATGCCAAAGAATACACAAAATGATAGCCAACACCAACACCACAGATAAAAAAAAGCTGTTGTCAAGTCAAGTTAGGAGTGTTAGCTCAGTGGTTAACACTGGTGCCTTTCAATCATAAGGTCCCATGTTTGAGTCACTCCAAGATTAATGTATGTCGTCCAGTTACAGAGTTGGTGACAATTGACAATTCATAATCATGGATGTTAAATATGAATATTAAAGACTGACTTTGGTCAGCTTGCGGCTTTGATAAGCCAATGATGGCTTCTTCGCAAGTTCCTGCTTGCAGGAGGATCTAAAAAAAATACAATACAAGTCATCAGCAGATCCCTTCATGACACAGTGAGGACTAACAGTAGAGTACTATAGATCTCTTACATACAAGGGTCATACTAACCTGTCTCCTAATACACTAGTGTAGTAGTGTTAGTGTAGCAGGAGACAGGTAAGAGAGGAGCGAAGTAAATAACAAGTTCCAGTCGGTTATCAAGGTACACACCTTGACATCATGACCGAAACAATTATTTACAGCATTGTTACGTATCGTTACTTTGACCCAATAGAGAGTGTAGAAGTTGAGGTGTAGTAAGTTAGAGCTAGCCTGCACACATGTTGTTTACTTTCATATCAGAGCCCTTCTCTTTTGGAACCCCCCCCCCCCCAAAAACAGCAATTTTACTCGAAAAGAATAAAATTAACTGGATGAACATTTTGCAAGACCTAACCTAGAATTCCTCAATCATTCCTGCGTTTTTTCCTTTGTGTCTTCTATCGAACTTGCCGACCTTGTTCCATACATGGCATTAATGCCATGATTAGCTACTGATTGCACTGAGTATTAAAGTACTGTAATTTAGGCTGGGTATGAGGTACAGTACTTAAACTAACCACAGTTTATAAATGTTGAGTGCATCAATGTATATGAAATATCTCCAAAAACTGCCTACAGTTTTCCCAACAATTTCAACAGACAGCGATACATCACAGAAATCACATCAAGTACTGTAGTAGATGAAGCTTGCATAGTACTGTACATACAATACAGTAACTGAAAACTTGAACATAGATATAGAAGCACATGAATCTCATTGCATGTGACTTTTGTCATTTATGTAAATCAACAGAAAAAATAAATAAGGCATTTGACCACTTTACCTCATAATTTGTGAAAAAAGGTAGAATATTACATTCAGTTTTATATTTGTGATACTGTACCTACAGTACTACAGTATCTGTGCAGTAACTATTTTTGACTTAATTGTTAGTGACATGTACTGTTAGCTTGCCCAAAGAAACAAACAATGATGTAGTCGGAAAAGTGGATGGAGCTCTACAGTACAGTATGATCAGACATTTGTCAGAGTTTCATATCAATAACAATTATTTGCTTCATTAAATTCAATGTCTATGCGCTTTTCATGTTCAGTAGACATCAAAATGCTAGATTATTATAACACAGCACTGAAGGTTTTAATACTCAAATGGTCATGATTAGAGAGCTTTAATTATTCAAAGACTTCTAGATGGTTGTTTAAATCTAACAACCATCCACATGATTGTAATGATGAAACAGCACTGTAAGTTTTAATACTCATGTGGTCATGGATCAGAGAGCATTAATTATTATTCCTTACATCTTTGTAACAAATTCACCTTGTTGTAACATTCTACCATATTAACGCAATGCACTATGTACCATGTGATCAAGTTCTGGTGCAAAATGTCACACCGCAGACGGGGAAAAAATGAGGTACTTAAAAACTAACAGTAAATATGTTGAGTGCATGCATTGATCATACTCTGTACCATATATAGATATATACAGGATATTATTCAGCAAATTGGCTATAATCTGCCTACTTGTCTGCATGGAACAGACAGTGATCAGGCAAAACCCAACAACCAAACATGAATCAATAAAGGAAGCTCAACTAGATTGAATGTACATTATACTGTTCATGCGACATCCATGAATCCCACTGGATGTGAAGTTTTGCACTAACGCCAAAGAAAAACAGACATTTGTCAGCTAACATTGTACCAGAAAGACATTATACAAAAACTAGCTGTACATAAATAATGTTTTCACCTTTTTTTATGCAAATTTCAGACTTAGTTTGTGTGAATTCTGAGCACTACATATTACTCTCTTACAATGGTTTTAAGATAAATACCAGAGAAATTAATTGCAAAAACTTTATGATCTATTAGTGAGACTGTTTCCAAGGACATCTATAGGCTTTTCTACACAATACATCATGATGTTATGAGCAGGAGATACTGTACAGCCCTCAGTGTTGGCTTTAGGTACAAAACCCTCTAACAGCACTGTCATTTAGAACACTCTCCCTGGACCGGGGTCCAGAAGGTTTCCAAGTACATGTTTTACATGGTTTAATACATTTATAGTCGTACAAATGCACAACATAGAGTACTGTAGGCTATACTGTACATGGTTAATTGTAAAAATTGTATTGTAAACCAGTAAACAACAAGAGGGAAAACTAGTAACCCAGAAAAGTGCCATGCTACAATGCAAATGCTCTTTTGTCTAACAGTGTACTGCAAATACCACTATGAAAGCCATTGTTTGGAGGGCAATGCACTGTAACTAATGCACTGTGTACATCCGGTAATCTAATTGAAACTGGAATGAACACTACTGTACATGTGTAGAATTACTGAAATAGGATGGTGGAGGAGGAGGGAAAGTCCCATGTCAGGAAGATCAAAGATAGTCCTGTACTGTATACTGTACGGATATAGTAGTGTGTACATCTAGGTACAGTGCTAATGTGAAAGTTCAATAGACAGAATAACTGACACAGTCACATCCACCGGACAAGACCACTAATATTAAACAATTTTGCCCCCCCCCCCCTGTTATGCACTCTCGCAATATTGACACACTTTTCTAACTTGCTAACAGTTTAAATAAGATGTACATTAAATCAATTATTCCCTTCTCTTGTGCAGCAGGTTGCATATATATCACTTTATTTTGCACTGAATGTAGTTACAGAATGTAGTTACAAAATATCAATCCTTGGAAAATAATATGTCCACCAGTTTAGGATATTGAATGGAAACGGTGCAAATGATAAGCTATGACTTCACAACGATAATTTACAGCCTGCAACGAACATTGAATATATATATTTTTTTTGGGGGGGGGATGTAAATTATGATGGCAACTTAACATTTCGGACGAAAATATCCTAAACACTACATGGTGTGTTGATGAGTTAAACTATTTTATATTACCACTGAATATAATGCAAAAAGAAACATTGGAAGACACATCTTAGTACAGTAGCAAAACAAATATTGGGACAAAACCATGTAGAACAATTCATACTCAGAAAATGAAAACGTTTAGTGGTTCCGATGCCTGAACATGTTCGTTGCGTGGTAAGCCATACATGTTTAATATTCACGAACTTGTACCCACCATAACGAAGAGGATTACATTATCTACTGACTAATGCGGCATCATATTAAGGAAGATACCAGGAATCAGTTATTATGTTGACAAAGTCGAGAAGTGAGAAATTATTGCAAAGCTGTGGTTTATCAGACTTAATTAAAGCTTACAAATTTTAGAAGAATGAAGGTAACAATGGAGTTTTCCAGAGATTTTTAAATGCTGCCAAAGAGATATTTATCGAAACGAAAACTCCGGAGTTTGTTAAACTGCTATGTATACATCTCTGCTATTTGTATATTAAATAGTGAAAGAAGAGTTTCTTTGTTTATATAACAATATACATAATGCCCTGAATGTTGCTAAAATAAGAACTTGTAATAAAAGTGTGTCTTCAGTTATTTTCACTGGGGAATAATGAGGATCGAATCCAAGCAAACAATGCTCACATTTGGTCTGATGAAAAGATCCAAGTCACAATTATGATGGGTACTTGTATTGTTTGAATTTGGAGAAATACAGTATATTAGTTGAATTTGAAAAAAAAGGAAAATAACAGCCCAACGAGTACTATAGTTCCTTGCTCAGTGAAATATCAAAGCGTTGTATGTCATTACCCAATATCACAATATTCCCAAGCAAGGAATCAAAAAATGAAAACTCACGATGAATGGATTGGGTGTCCATGTTATGGTAACGCTGGCATTTTTCTTGAAGGTCTTCTAAGTACTCGTATGTGGCCTCGAGAATTTGATTTTTACTCTGCAAAGGCAAAAGAGGGAAGATAATTTGCATAAATTAATTAATCTGTGGATCAGTAACACACAGATGACAGTACCTTCCATTCACCAGTACTGTCACTATCAATATGATAAAAGTCAACTACCTGTCCCTCATGCTGAAATTACTGAAGTGTTTGTACCAGGTACCTGCCCACCATCGCTGTAACCCCATGGTGCCAAAATTACTGCCACAATCAGAGAATTTTTGTTTTTGTTTTACTGATCATCATGAGACAAGTTCATCATCTGTCCTATCAAGATCCCTCCCCCATCAAAAGTTGAGCATTGTAATAATCCAAAAAAATTCCTTTATGAACCCCAATAAAGTAGGGGAATTTTCCACACATAGTAACATTTTTGTTTGTAACCTGGACCTCCAAACATTTTTGGTAGTGGCCCAACAAAGTTTTTGATCTAATGCTTTCCCAAGATCACATGGTACCTGTACATCCTAAGTTCCATCTCATTGGGGCGGGGAGGGGGGGGGAGGGGGAGAGCATGGTGTTTTGTTCAAAGTTATGAATATATATATGTAATGTTTACAAATACTTTGCTGCTACTGTAGACAATATATGTCGGCACTCGTAATCTATAAATCGAACATAACATGTGCAAAATGTTTCTTGGAAGCTTTCACACGATTTTGCAGACATTTGACAGGTGTCAGTGAGTCTACCCCTGTCAATGCCTGTGCTGCTTACGCATCAGATGTGTTCTGTGAAATGTAAGATTTTCAAGTACTGACTAATTTGTGATTTAAATTTTTGTCACAC
Organism: Apostichopus japonicus; assembly: GCF_037975245.1. Classification (NCBI taxonomy): domain Eukaryota; kingdom Metazoa; phylum Echinodermata; class Holothuroidea; order Aspidochirotida; family Stichopodidae; genus Apostichopus; species Apostichopus japonicus. The sequence goes on from NC_092572.1 coordinate 13,047,955, forward strand.
AGAAAATATTCTTTACCTTGGGACTGCCCAAAATGTACTGGTTTGGGTATTTCCTTCATGCCTCTCATAACTGTACCTGTCTCCATTGTACATAAATGCACTCAAATCTAATGCAGAACTTTGTAAACTTTGAGAATGGAAATTGACTATGAAGTAGGTCAGAAGGGGGAGGGGGGGGTGAGGGGTGGGAGCAGTTCTAAAATGTTACCAACTTTTGTAGGCTAGGTAGAGTTGAGTGCATATATGTAGAATGGAGACAGATAAGAGAGGCGTGAATTTGATTTCTGGCAAATCTCATATTTTTCCTACTCACCATTTTTATTTTCGGGTCATTTGGAAGTAGGACAAGAAACCTATCGATGTTCTCATTTATTTTCATCTTCCGAACTTTCTCAGCTTTGGTTTTTGTCTGCGACCTGAAAGATTAACAGCAAAGCATGTTATTATTGACTGGTGCTGTGGCCGAGTGGATAAAGGCGGTGGCATTTCAAGCAATGAGGCTTAGCAATCGGGAGGTTCGGGATTCGATTCCCGGCCGGGTCATAGTAAGGTGGGTTTTTCATCCAAGAGCAATCTACGGTTTTCCCATCTGAAATGACTTTCTAAATTGAAAAGATTCCAAATTTGAGTTAAAATGTTGAATTGGAAGCCACCGACGTGTAAGTTGTAATCCATAAGCCCTTGCGGGTTTCTCCCACGTTTGTGGTCGCTTAAGCGTGGTAAAAATAACTGCTGATTATATTATCACAGTTCCTTCATGCAGAGATCCCCAGAGTTCCCAGGGTAGACATTCCCCATCACTAGATTCAACATGATAAACAGCAAATATATTAAGTAACAATGATGAAAGAATCCTTACTGGACATTGCCATAAATAGATTGAACATCATAAAACAGCAAAAAATATTAAACAACTAAGATGAAAGAATCCTTACGGGACATGGCCATCATTCTTGTCTCCTTCAGATGCCTTGGAGCCACTCGCCCGGATGGTCATAGCATTTAATTGCACTGATTGGTCTGAAGAAAACAAAAACAAAAAAACAAGACAGTTAAAGTGAGTGTGTAGCTAGCTCTCAATATTAATATCTTATCATTCAAGTACACAAGTGCAACACAGACAGAACATCAATTGATAAAGCTTTGTGTCGCAACAACAGGATATATCCCAAAAGCTTACCTGGTTCAGGTATAAATTTACAAGGTACGAACTAACCCTGACAACTGCAGCACTGTCGCTCTGCAGTGCCTTATCGAAGAGGAAGCAGAATGAGAGGAAGCAGGAGGAGGAGGAGGAGGAGGAGGAGGAGAAGGAGGAGGAGGAGGAGGAGCAGGAGGAGGAGGAGGAGGAGGAGGAGGAGGAGGAGGAGGAGGAGGAGGAGGAGGAGGAGGAGGAGGAGGAGGAGAATAAGAAGGAGACGAAGTCATCCTCTGGACGATCGACAACTCTGCTTCTGGTTGTCAGAACAGAGATTTGGACATCTGGTCTACCATTAAGAATTGCCTCGTCTACTGTATAATACCTAAAATACACTGTAGATCGGAACAAAGTTAAAATTCTGATAATTGCATTGCATGTTAATAACTGTCATGCCATGTCAAGGGTCATATTCTTGCTAAAATACAGACTCAATACTAGTTTAGTCACATAGAACGACAACTAGGTGAAGGCCTGACACTCACACAAAAGGACTTATATTTTCAACACTTGCAAACATGTTGTCACAACACGAAACCCTCCCCCCCCCTCCTCAAGTATTTTATTGATTGCTTTCCGTGTTGAGTTAATTGGATGCCAATTATTTAGCCAATGGTTTTGTGCATCCTTAAGCATTGTTTAATAATGTATTGTTGCACAGAGTATTGGAATTCGGCATTAGGGGGTATAAGTAGTACCGTATAGCCAGTTTCTGTCTCGGGCTTGAACCCAACACAAGCAAAACTGTAAGTTGCTCTTGTCTAACTATGCCAAAACTCAGGCAAAATTTTAGTTCAAAAGAACGAAAATCATTACATCCACCATGGCATCATGGAGATAACAGTGACTCATTACTTCACGCATTTAATTGGTTGTTTTCGGTACCTTTATAGAGGGCAAAAGAGGCAAGAAAAATACAAGCTGAACAAGAAAGAAAGAGAACGTGAAACTAAGGCTGCAAGCTGACACTCATCAAGATACACGCTAGAAAGAAAGAAAAATTAGAACATTTTTACACCTAATCGCCATGAATTGAACATGTTGAAAGAACCTTCAAGGAAACAGAACCTATACTAAAACCAAATATATTATTTTTATATTATACTTATATATCTCTACAAAGAATCCCTGATGCATGTCAGAGAGATACTGTACTGTAACTACTGTAGCGTGAAGCTTTACAAAAAGTCAGATTGCGTTAACACCTTATTCAACTGTACTCTTTAAACAAGTATCAAATTGTACTGTGTTATTGTCAATTCGCCTTGATAAAAAAAAATAATCATAAAAAATAGAAAAATAGAATTTGGCTCCTGTCAAGAATACTTTTCCCTACTTTTTCCTGACTAACACTCGATGCTCCAGACAATGAAACGACCTGTCGTAAGATTCCCTTTTAGCCTCTAGGGGTACAGGATACGGTTATGATTTTAGTACATGTATACTGATTGTGAGGCTTGACTAAATTCTTACCAAGACAAAAATTCTGAGGCCAATGTACATCTGATTTGACTGTCTGAGGATTTCTGCCGATTTGAGGAGCCCAAACGGGGAGTATTGCACAAATTTATATCGGATTTACTTATGGATTAATCATGCTCTAAATTGTGCTGTTCTTTTTAAATGAAGTGCAGGGCTTGTACGATTATAGTTGATTGATGGGTTCATGTGTATGCACCCTTCTCCCCCTACCGCTCCCACCTCCACCCCCCCCCCCCGCCCACCTTCTGCTGAGCCATCTCATTCTGTTGGCTTAAAGTATAAGATCTGTAAACATTAGTACTGTACGTCAATAGGTTATCAGGGGCCAAGATACCTACATTAGGAATTGAATCATTTTTGCATTGCTTATGATGTTAGTTGATGTCTTTTATTATGACAAGTTAGTCCACACGTGTTTAAAAGAATAGTCCAGGTCATAATTTCTGTTTTGATATGTTATAGAGGAACATAATCTAAACATTCTGGTGAAATTTGCATTCAATTCCTATGTACTGCTTTTGAGATATATTATATACTCTTTTAATGGTCGTTTCTCAAAGACACTCTTATGGGCTTTGGCGATGCAGTTGACCAGCATGGTTCCATCATCTATTGACCCAAATATGAAAGTGATGTTTCCCTGATGGAAGTGATGAGTCCTGTCTATGTTGTACAAATAGCTGTATATTACACTAATGTGCTCCTTGTTGATAACTTTCAATTTCAGTGCGACCACATAGGACTAACATACAGGTAATATAGGAACTATTTGCTTACAGTCCCCAATGATTCAATGTTTGATTACAGTATTACGAGTGAAATCAAGTGGCACAATGACTATGTAGTCTTATTGTACCACACTAGTATGGCAAGTCCTAGAACACTGCAAAGCTTTACCGGTCCTGTTTATACAGTACCAGTCCAGTTTACAGTACTCTGTCCAGCTATGTATTGTACCGCCAAATCACACACAGGTACTGTATTCAAAGTTCTATAGATTACAGATAGATCTGACAGTAACTAATGAGTCTATACCTGAAGCTATTCTTTCAAGAAGGTACAACATACCATAAATGCAAAATATGCTTTTATCCAAATTTAAATATAATCATACATGATGTTGATTCTAGTTCAAGTACATCAACACTGTCTACTTCTATAGTATCTTCTTTGCATGTATCTTCTACATAATGTAGTCGCAGGTAGATGTGTATGAAGAGTTAGTAAAACTTTAAACAGTCTACCTGTATGCAGGGTTCCATTTCCCCGGTATCGCATTGCAAAATGGAAAGCAAAATGGAGCAATTGCTGCTCAACTCCACGAATGCATCGCACACGTTGCGATGTTCATAAGTTCTGGTCACAAATTTGTGATAACCGCACTCAATCCCAATTGCTAAAAGTCACAAAAAAATAACTGATATAATCACAGAAAACAAAGTCAACTAAATAATGAACTCCTTCTAACTATTCCAAATGTTACTTCATTAATCATTTCGAAATCATCAAGCACCTCCGGTTTTTCATGATCACGGAAAGTAATGCAACCCTATGAGTATTCCACAGTACCGGTATAGCCTTACATCTAGCCTCGTGGGTCAGCATTAGTCTCGTGGGTCGGCATTAGTCTAGCTGTTTTTTGTATATAAAATCACTGCTACAAAATCAATATAGGACATATCTTGCGATTCCTCTTTCAAAACCACTTTTAAAATACCATATTTTATAAGCAGACAATGCACAGACTATTAGCCTATTCAGTAAACGCAACACTATTAATACAAGATTGCCCCACATTCAGTTTAGTCAATGGGCCATCTCCAATAACTTTATACAGTGAAAAGAAACATCACAATATTCGTCCGTCCAGCTAGCATTCATCAATACATATATCCATCCTGCATATGATATGTTGTTGCTATATTAATAAAATTATGGTTGCTAAGCCAGAAGAGGTCTCTTTTTTAGGAAATATTAATGTTGTGTACACTTAAGTTTATGAAAGTTTTATTTTATTACAGCTTTTCTTGAATCAAGCTGAATGGTTCTGTCAAGTCTAATGTAGCAGCTATGGACATGATGTAACAGTCTCAACACAGAGTGAGAACCTGATAATTCTTGGCAAAAAGTCAGTTGACAAAATGTTGTGCTACAACGACATGTTATTTCCCCTTTTGAAGTGCTGTTCATATAAAAAATAATCGAGACCCATCTTTTCCTACATTCAAGGGGTTTCTCTTTTCATTGCTTGCTGTGAAGTGAACTCTTTGTTTTCTACTTACAGTATCTTACAATATGATTTAATATTTAATAAAATGTATCTTTCTGGACCGTAATTAAAGAAGAACCGATAGGATAATAGTCACAATTATCTGTCTGTCTCTGAAATAATTTTGTTAAAATTGTTACCAGTAAAAAATAAAATTTATTTTAAAAATCCTTTCCTTTCCACCAAAGGCTCTGACTCATTATAAACCTCATTTGAGAAGTAAAAAATTTAATTTGTAAGATGAATTGTTTTGTGTTTGTGATTATCTGTTTAGGACATGAGGAGCTAACATCTGATATGCCATATAAAAAAGTCGTACAGGTCTATCGACAAACTCTTTCAGGCCCATATGCATATATGTTGCCATATAGTACCGTGCATGTGATACTTGATCTTTTACAAAGCACTGTAATGCGTATTATAGTATAATTATGACTCAGATCTTGTCTCGAATAGTTGGGGGTTCGTGGACAACTCTGACATCCACAGGGGGTTCGTGGGGGGGGGGAGATAATGGTAGGGAAACCTTGGTATACAGTATATTACAGCATGTACACTGCAACAACTCTGATGGAGTAATGAAATGCAAACTTTAAACAGGAGAGGGCAACTGTTTTAACTACAGAACCAAACAATAGTGACATGGCCTGGACCTACAGTAGGGACCATTGCAAGGCCAAATTTGAAAACTAAACCTTGGGTCAAACTGTAAATGAAATGCAAACTTTAAACAGGAGAGGGCAACTGTTTTAGCTACAGAACCAAACAATAGTGACATGGCCTGGACCTAGGGACCATGCAAGGCCAAATTTGAAAACTAAACCTTGGGTCAAACTGTAAAAACTAGGCCTGTTGTACGGTAGGTACAAAAGTTAACACCAACAGTAAAATTCGCAGGGGACCTTTAACTACTTAATGTTGATTTTTTAAAATATTTTCTGATAGAGAACAAAACTGTTTCTTGGTTAACATATAGTATGATATTACTTAGCCTAGCCTCAGGGGATAATTTAGCTGAAATTAAAAATCAACTTGCTATGAAGAGAAAATCACCACATGGCTATGTACAGTACACAGCTTTCAAGATACATTCAGTTTGCTTTTAGAACACAACCTGTCTCAAAAAATGTAATGATGAAATGTGTGGTGCATCTGTATGTAATTTTAAATCTAGTTTAGTTCAAATTTCAAGCTGCAACTAACTCATTATAAACCTACAGTAAATGGATAGATTTGTATAACTAAAATAAGCACTGCAATAGATGACCAGACTCAACAACATTTTGAGCTAAGAAAGAAAGCATTTCTGAATGAATTTCTTAACTTGCAAAATTTATCATAAGAAGAGAAAAGTATTTTGATCAAACTTCCAGTAGATGAAAAACACCATCATTTGATTGCCTTAACTTGAAAGGTTTTGACTTAAATTTTATGAAAAGGAAATGAAATGGGTTTGAGATGTCTCTTATATGTAATATTAGGCATTTGGCCACCATTTTGATCAAATTCAGAAACAAAATAAGCATTTTCTTCATTTTCTCATGGCAAGCAGAGGCCTGTGGATATATATATATTTCTTCTGGATCCACTGAGATTTTAAGCAAAAAAGCAATCACCCTTTTGTATTACAGGGCCTAGGCTATGCTAAGTTCTTGGCGTTATGTATACTGCTGCTATTGCCTAAGCAAGGCCAACCATTGAGCTACTAATGCTACAACGATGATGCAGAGAAAGCACTGAACGTAAAAAAATATGCAGTACCTGGATAATGACAAACTGACGGTGAATGTATAGGCCAGCTTTAAAGGTTCCTCTAGTTTATAGCTTAGGCCTATACCAAGTCAGTAAGTGTGTACAAATGGGAGAGACCCATGTCTTGATCCTAGTACTTAGTAGGCCCTATTCCATTTACTTTTGTAGGAATATTCTAACATGATCTATTCTAGCCAATGGTAGAATGTAGTATCCAGGTGCCTGAGCCCAACTGGTATCTGATAATTTAAGTCTTAAGTAGGTCTTACATATTTGTTAGGCCTCCCAAGGCTTAGTCTGAGTTGGCCTAGCCTTTAAATTAGGCCTATAGTTTAACTATAGCCTACACCTACTTTGCCAAAATAGGCCTATAGCTTAGTACTAATATAATTCAGTAACTGTGCAAGCTTTTTGTCACATACGGCCATTACGCTTGTACAACAAAACAACTGCGTAAATGTAAATGTAGCCGATGTCTGAATCAGGCAAGGCGTAGTATAACATCACATTGATATATTAATAAGCAAAATGAAACAGATTGGGGTCAGAAAATCATTTCATCCCATTGTTGTCGTGAACCTAACACTGACTTGTCAAGGGACTTATAACACTAGGATACAAACCTTCGCTGGTATCTACATTTGTCCCTTGTTGGATCGCCTCTGTCATATCTGTGTCTTTTTGATATCTCTCAAATAAATTCTGATTGTTAATTACGTTCATCCCTGTACCGACTGCGATATCATTTTGTTGATTTTCCATGTAAATAGTGTCGCACAGTTGAGTTAATCCTGCGCTTTTTTAGCTTACAGTAGCGCCATGTTTGTTAAAATCACAATGACCCTATTGTGACCTTGACTGAAAGTTCAAATAGAGGGCGGGGTTCCACATATTTGGACGTGTACACAGTTGCATTGCACTCTTCAGTAGCTGTTCGTTATTATTATGGGAGCTCTAGTATAACGATGAAGTTGTGTGGGAGTATCGGCTAAAATCGGAAATGAATGGTACTTTTTTTTGTGAGGGGTAAGGGGAGTGCAGAATTTGTAGGGCTGAAAGTGGGAAGGAGGAACAAACCCAACGATTTTCTCTACATCTTATAACGGAGTCACCGGTAATGCACAGTAACCACCAAAATAAAACACATATACAGTTTATCACGTTGAAGGAAAGTACCTGATTCTGCTCTATGCGGAAGTGAAATATTTTACTTTCACTTGGGTTTCTGTTTCGTTTTGTGTTGATGGCAGTTAACTCTGAACAGTGTTAACGCACAAAGCAATACTAATATTAAGTTTGTGAGAAGAAAAATTACTTTGTTATTTTATTTTTAAAAGGTCCCAAATGGCTGCCCTTTCTTTACTTAGTAACTGAAATTGCACTTTATGGGTAACAACAAGTATCAACATTTCATTTGTGATAAAATGCAATTGTCCTATTGTTTATCGCTAAGGTACTTGAGGTACGCCGGGAGGGAAGGCACAGAGGATAATTAAATTATTTTCATTCAGTTTGAGGTACATGTGTAGGTCTCCCCCCCCCCCCCCCATCCACCCGCTCTACCGTAAGTCAAATCACACACCCACTATCTGGGGGTGGGTTGATTGGGAGCTAAGATCAAACTATCTCCAACATTTTCTTCGGTTAAGTTCAAAGCAGAAAATTTATATATTACTTGGCACTGAAAAACGTTTTGAGTGCTTATATAGGTATAACACTACAATTAGAGCAGTGCACACCCGCTTGAAATTGTAGGAAAATAGCCCAAAACTGCCAATACGTATTGGTTTTTTGGGGCCATTTTCTGAGTGATGATCACTCATTTTGATGTTTGGATATTGGAGAAGATGAAATAAGCTACTGATGGTCCAAAAATCTGAAGGATTGACGGTGATTTAAAGCATTTTAGAAAATTCTTTGGTGAAGCATGAAGATTCCGCAGCGAGCGCTGACAGATGGATCCGGGAGCACTATGCTAAAGTTTTAACTCTTCTAGCTCAAAATCTAAACGGTTATGAAGACAAACGTTGAATATGATTTGATAGCCCAAGCCATTAGTTATCATATGGGGGGGGGGGGAGGAGGGAGGGGAACTCATAGCGTTCATACCACGCCACTGGACCTGACATTTTCATGTGCTTCATTTGAAGGTGTATTCCGGGGGGTAACGTGATTTGACACTCAGTTTTTTACCGTATTTAGTGACCTCGCCACGACCCGGCACATTGTAGTTCTCGCACCACAATTAATTGTTCCATTGACTTACACACTAAACTCGTCACTTTCAAGACCTGTCAAAGCACAGATAGAAGTGTTCAACTGATATATCCTCCGTACCCACCACATGATAACTGAGATCTTGGCCTATCATGGCACTTGCAAACTTCCATCATGACCGTTTAGATTTTGAGCTAGAAGAGGAGCAAGTTTAGCATATTGAACCCCACCCTTCCATCTGCTCGCTCGGAGTAATGTCAACATTTAACCAAGATTTTATAAAATGGTTTATATCACATTCGATCGTCCCTATCTTCACACTATCTGTACTTTAAATTATGCTCTTGTATATAAAGGCAGAACAAACAATGATGGTAACTGATAATATGCTTAAACAAGCTTTACCTTAGGTACTTTTACCTCTTTTCTCTGACAATGGTTAACCTTTCGAGCGGATGAACACTACTCTAATTGTGGTTGCGGTACCTGTAGAGGGGGAAGTAAACATCAGCCTACATTCCATTCCACGGAATGCAAGAAAACCCCTCAGTTCAATATATAAATATTAGAAAAGGAAAGTCTAAACTTTCGAAGAACATTTCAAGATGATGTCACATAACTGATATAGATATGTTGTTTTCACTGTGGCAATGTATAATCTATTTGATTTCCCCTTCAAGTGTCATACTGCATGTCAGCAACAGGAAAACCACTTTTAAAAAAAGGAATTTCCGTTTGGTGAACATGTTGAATCAAACTTTCCCTGTATTTATTTTAACGGTTGCAACGGTAATCAGATTGCAACGGTAATCAGAAATATATACAAAGGACCCTTTCAGATCCCCCCCCCCCACCCCTCTTTTCGACAAGTGAATGTTATTGAGCGATGTCAGTGATGTTATCAACTTAATCCGAATCTTAGCATTAACTTATTTACATAAATACACATTTTAAGTACGGTACTTTAAATATCATATGCGAAAAATCGTCTCGAGAAAGTTTTAAGAATCATCGTTTTTTGTTTCGAAATTTCATATGAAGTTTTACTAGTCTAGGCGAGTGATACAGTAGTATTTGTTATAATATTTCAACATCGAAACCTGCCGAAGTGGAGTAAAAGAGGTTTGTAGACCTACCTTATTTCCTCGCACTTTATACCCAAGCTATTGGACACGCTAATCAAGTGGTATTAACGTGGGATCGGTGGGGTAGGCATTCATCCTTTTCAACCCAACACAAGCAAAATGAAATAAGTTATTTGCACAACTTACGTCTGAATTAAATATATAGATATAATAGTCGAAATATACCTCACTTATAAGTGAAACATATTATTATTATTATTATTGTTATAGTTATGGGTATTATTATTTATCTCTAAAAGACTATTTGTGAAAGCCCACAAACACCCTACATTGGAGTGGATTTCAATGACCTTACGTCTCCTCATGGTTTCGCCAATGTACGTAAACAACACAAGATATAGCAAAACTATATATTCAATTGATACATAAGTTACTATTATACGGAAGCGTAGAAGAGACATTGCATTGACGAGTTACCAACTTGACAAATCGACAACTTTCTGCAAATTGACGAGTTGTCGAGATAACGGATCTCGTCAATGCAACAATTTTCTGCAAATTGACGAGTTGCACACTTACTACCATCTCGACAAAACGACAAAATTCAGAAAATTGACGTTTTGACGAGTTAACGGATCTCGTCAATGCATCAATTTTCTGCAAATTGACGAGTTGCACAGTTACTACCATCTCGACAAGATGACAAAATTCAGAAAATTGATGCATTGACGAGATCCGTTATCTCGTCAAAACGACAATTTTCTGAATTTTGTCATCTTTTCGAGATGGTAGTAAGTGTGCAACTCGTCAATTTGCAGAAAATTGTTGCATTGACGAGATCCGTTATCTCGTCAAAACGTCAATTTTCTGAATTTTGTCACGTTACCATCTCGTCAACTCGTCAATTTGCAGATAATTGTCGTTTTGTCAAGTTGGTAACGCGTCAATGCAATGTCCCTTCTACGCTTCCGTACTATTAGTATTACTAACATGACAAACCAAACTTTGGTATAAGAGCCGTGTATAGAGATATGTCGCTGATTGATATTATAATAGAGCGCCCTCTTCTGGAGTTTACACTGAGCCACATATATTTCATATAACACATACATGTATCTATGGCTCTCACGCTTATTTGTGTATGATGTATCTGTGCTCAGACGTTTCATGTTCTTGTTACTATGACAGCAGAGCAATTCGTATGGGCAGGTAGAGTTGCAAAACGCCAGCTTGCTGAAATTACTAAAAGTTTCCTGAATTCATTTCCTGGAGCTTTCTGTTGACATTCAGAGGAGTAGTGAGTCAGAAGAACACCTTCACTGTCATCCTCCTACTTCTAAGAGATGGTCAAATTAATATAAAATAATCATCATGACGAACGGTGGGGATTTGTTTTGGGGTTGGGGGGGGGGGGGGCGATGCACGATTACATAAAACATGGTTTAGAGTCTGAATTTGAGGTACATGAACAAGTTTGTGAAGAGGACATTTATACAATAGTATTTTCCTGTAACCTATGGACACCAAGTATAATGCCAGTAAATATAAATCTCTATACCTTAGCCGTGAGGAGTAGTAACACACCATTTCACGTGTAGGACTATATGCACTAGATATGTATATTCTACAGACGGATGTTCAGACAGATATTCGGGGGAATTCTTTTGCTTTTCTCTGAAGAACTATTTGGGGGGGGGGGGTGGGTATTAACTTAGCTCTCACACGTATGGTAAGACATCCCACACACACTCACTCACACACACACACTGTCTGTCTGCCAGTAGGGTGGAGGTGTGTGAATGAGCCCACACTGTAAAAACAAAAGGTAAACGTTTTCCCCCCAAAAAAGTGAAGAGTTGCTGCAACCAAATCGGGTTGTTTTCTCATTGCAAGTTTACTGCATGACTTTGATCTCAAACCAGTTCAATTAAGCGAGTTTTCTGGTTAAAGTTCCCATAAATCGTTGCTGCAACCGAATATCGTTTTCTCTCTACTTAACTACAGTATATTTTTTATCAGAATGGTAAATGGTTCACTAATGTTTAAAGTCTTTTTCCTTCCCTGTTTTTAACCATTTTTTTAGGTTTACTTGACCGCAAAGAAATTTAAAATTTCTCTCTCAGTTGGTGCACTTGCTACAGCACTTTGTACACATGTAATGACTGATGAAATATTGTTTTACTAGGAAAAATAACTATGGTTTACCATAAACAATAACAATAACAAGGAAATGATTACACATCTCTTGCTGAATGGTTAACTTGATAAACAAACACCCATAAATAAAAGTAAACAAATACAAGCAGATGTTTATATAGTTTATGAAATAATTTAACGCTGATCATATAGCCTTTATTTTGTCTATTCGTTGTTTGAAACCACATTTTCCAGAAATCACTTTTTACAATTGAAGCTCCATATAGCACTAAAAGGAACTTCAACTAGTGTAAAATTTAAAATGAACCATACAAAGCAACAATAACGCAGAATCCAACAACCGTCAAGATATTATACACATTAGTATAATACTAATGGACATAAAAGAAAGTCGTGAAATTTAATGAAATTAAAACATGCTTTCGTCAATTAGAGATCATTTGTTTCTTATTATGTGTGTTACAGCTACAATATCATATCCTGTCAATAACCATTAACTTTCAACTGTAGAATACATGTTGTATCCATTCACGCATTGCACACATGCGCCCATAAATAGAAACACACACATACGCACACTCCCGCCCATACACGCTAACCCCCACGCATATGGTTACCAACCATACACGCACACATATAGATACCGTATATACGCACACATCAAATCAATACTTTAATAACGTTCATATAAACAGCAGTAAACATCAGGGTGCATGCGAAATCATGTGCACCTTGAAGGTTGGGAAAATGCTGCATGAAATTAAAGAATAGCTTTTAGAAAACTTACACTCTTATAACGTTTAGAAATGTCGAACACACACTGTACACTATTCAACACACAGTGCTTTCCTCAAACTTTACCCGCTGCACTTGAGTTTGAAATGATGCTGTTGAAAGCTGTTTGAAAACTGTTTAAATGTGCACATTACTATCTGATCAATATGCCACTTTCTATGATTGATCATGAATATACAACTGGTATAAGCTCTTTTTTCTTGCATATAAACAAATTGTATCACTGGAATTTTACAAGATAGTAAGCAACCTATACAGTCATATTTCTAATGCTTACGCATTCTGTGTAAAAGTATATGGGCCTGACGTTTCGATCCTAGCAGGACCCTCTTCAGAGGCTGAATGACAAGTAACAGAATCTACAAGGGACAAACTACGATACGATTTGTCAGGCGCTTCAGAGAGCTTGGGGCGAAAGCCCATCGTCTGGTAAAATTTAGACTGCGTGGTTGATTGAACTGACAAAAATTGAGATTTTGTGGGCCGGGTCGGAGAGAAACGTGATGACAGCAATGGAAAATATCTTAAGGGAGGCGATGAGTGGTGGTAGGCTTCATATGCATTTCTGGTGGTGGGCGATGAAAGGATTCGGAGGCTAGAATTTAAAGGGTTTTGTAGATATTTACGCCGGCCGGCGTCTAACCCCCCCCCCCCCCTAGGTCGCATAAGGACTACGGACGGCATTTTGACCATGATTTCCGTCTTTTCACATTGTGTCGCCTTGTGTACTATAGTACGTACCGATATGTATACCTGCTCAAATTTCGTGTCTTAGTTTTCGTGCATAGCGCTATAAAAAGCCATATATCGCATTCGTCGAGTAAGGTATCAGCTGAGTCGTGGTGACATACTGAGGAAGGGCCCGGTGGATTAGGGGTACATACGGGGGGGGGGGGGAGGGGATACAGCACTGGCTACCTGACCGATGTGAATTTGGGGTTCTGGGTAAATATGGGATAACGACCAATTTATTCCCATTTTGATTATATATACTAATGGATACATGGAATTTCAATTGGAAAGGAGGAAGAGGGCCATATCAATTTGTTTCAATGGTAGAATCGCATTTCCACTGTCCATTTCACAGCTGTCAAAAGTCAAGCCAACCCAATGAATAATGTATATGTTGCCTCATTCTATATCCCGATTGGTTGAATGGTTAGGGCCTGTGCGTTTGCATATGTATACATGTACGTACGCGATAGTGATACCAAGCGCGCGCACACCTACGTAAACGAACGCACATGCACTGTGGACGGGTATTCAATGCGAGCGCATGCTACTCCACGTTATAGTATACTGCTACAACTACATGGAGGATTGCGCGTGATCTATGAATAGTCATTTTTGGAGCGTTTTTATTGCAAGGGTTTTAATCTGACTAGGTCCCTATGTAGGAGTGTCAGAAATGTAAAAGAAACGATATCATTGGTTAGTTTACACTATGATGTATTCAGTCAGCCATGTACTATGTCAATCCAGACAGTTTTGATTAAACAACGCGTGGTCAAAAGTTCAATCCTATTGCAAATACATGACATGGAAATTCATCCAGGTCCCTATGTTGAAACTTTCATTTTTATATTGTTTTTTCCCTCTAATCAGTAGTGTACACTTGGGTGCACATGAAAATCCATGTATTGAGTAATATCAGTCATGTACGACATCACACGAGCGCTCCCCAAAGTTCATGTCTGTGCAGTTTTCCATCGAACGGGATTTGCGTGTTCGGGGGACGCGCACAGTGTTGTATACGTGAAATGCGATAAAACACATTGATATGGTAATTGTCCATTGTGTCCTACCTGGCACTCGACACTGCTTGATTTGCCTAATATATGTTTCTAGCTGGTTCAATACTAATGTACAAGGATAATTGTCCTAAATCTGTATCTGTCATTGACAAAACAAACAATTAGCTATACTTCAAACAATTAGGAACATTATACAAACAATTAGCTGAATTCATAAGACTAGCTAAGAATATACATAGTTCTAAAGATCACCCATTTCACTCCGAGTTCGGATCTCTCTGTGCAATAGAACCAGCAAGTACAATCTACGTAATCCTACTATCTTGCCATCTTTTAGAATTATGCTTTTTAAGAACTCATTTATCTACAGAGCAGCCATTTATATTCAAAATGGGTTCTTAGAATCTCTGTTATAATACTTTTAATCCTTAATCTTTAAAACTTCTATTCCTCTATCTTATTTCTTGTTTTTGTTCATGCTTTCATTTTTGTACATGTTTACGTCTTTTATGTATCACTTTTTTTATGTGTCCTATTTATAAATGTTATCATTTATACTGGAATAAAGAAATTGAAATTGAATTGAAAATTCAATTAAGCTATATAATCCGGAATGACTCTAGCACCTACGCTGTGCTAACATTTGTATGCAAATTTTCTCACCATCTAAGGTACAATGTCAGTTGAGATGCTCTGAGTTCTGTTGGAAATACGGACATGTCGCGTAAATGACTAGAGGAGAGGTTCAAATGAACAATAGAAACTAACCCCTTCCCCCTTTTCAGTTCCCGCCTTTAGAAATTCAGAGGTACGTGTACACGTCACCATTTGCAAGTCCGTCGGAAAGGGGAAGTGGAGACCCACTTACAGGCAAAAAAATGCCATGCAGTTGATATCTTTTGCACATGTGCATCGGTCGGTAGGAACCGACGATGTTGGTCGTCAAATGAGTCATATATAATGCAATGTCACATAAGGCTGGACTCGGGCTATAGTAGCGCAATGATAGCTTCAATTATGACAGTGGTGATTAAAAGTCAGTTAGTTCTTGGAAGATCTTGGAAGATTTTGATGTATTTAATTTATTTATATTGCCAGAAATCAACCCACTCCACCTATTATGTCAAAACCACAGTCAAAACACAAATTATATTTGGCTATATTGCTATATACCATTTTGTGTAAGTGACCTGTTGACGTCATCGTTTTACATGGGGAAACCCCTGAAAGTTCCCGACATTTCCCCCTAACATAAATATTAATTAGCATAAAAAATAGACCAATCAAAATGCAACTTTTCTTATCTGAAATGAATATTTATTAGAATTTTTCCTTCAGCTTGCATTTGATTGGATGTTCCGATCCCATTTCCAACAATATCACACAACGTACGCCTAAGTGGTTTATGTACACACAGCACAAGATCGGAAGTACATACTTACATTACGACGTAACAAATAGTGTACTATCTTTCCACACAGCACGATACACATTACCTAAACTGAGCGAACCACTGAACGTGATAAAATAAAAAGTTGAAGGAATTTAATCCTTGATTTTCCAACAATATTGGTGTTTGTATATTTTGTTTTCCTTTGGATTTGAGAAACCTGCACTGACATGCCATCTATAGAATCTCTGTATCTGACGAACGAGAAAGCAGTGGACAGATGTACTGAAAATTCTCACGAATCAACGAAATCGTCGATCGACGATATCAGTAAGTAGAATTAACAACAGTAACAGGCTAGGCTTGCTTGTAAGCGGCTATGCTAGCCCAACTTTCCATACTTTTGGAATTAGTACAGCAGACCTAAACAAACACGATTAAAGACTATACAGCCTCAGCTTATGGATTGTTAGGTCCAAACCTTAGACTTAACCGTTTAAATTCGATAAGTGAATAATAATTGAATGTTTACGGTAATTGTGAATAGCCTAGCCCTATGTCAGTATGTATGATTGGTAGTATGGTACTGAACTCTTCCACACTCATTAGTATTATTAAAGCAGCTACACCTGTAAGTGTAACCTAGGTAGGACCTTGGCTAAGTTGCCTATTAAATTTAAGGCTTAACATTATAAGTAGCCTACATGATGATGGGTATGCCATCCCAAATCAATTGTACAGTAGCACATACTGTATGCAAATATGTAAAGTTACAACAGACAAGGTGATTTTTGAAGCATGATCATGTTGGTTGTAACTAGGCGTAAAACACTGTTGAAAATGTACATAGCAAGAGTAGAAGACGATCTTGCAACTCTCTCCATTCCACCCAATTCAGTATGGCATACTGTAACTCCATTTGGTGTAAATGTTCAACAAACAGTTGAACTATCAAAGTATATTTTGCCTTTTTTCTGTGCAATAAATACTGTAAAATTTGCTGGCAATAACTGAGCCCCATGATGCATGATAAAAATCTTATCCAAGAATTGTATGCCCAGATACATCAGCTACCAGAACCACTTTTATTTACTGAGTTTGGTTTTTATTTGAAAAAAAAAGAAGAAGAAATATAAAGCAACAAAACTTTTAAAACACACAATATGGAAAAACTGCCCCACTATTTACTTGTTACAATAGACAATCACTGGTGTGACAATACATACATTTGTTCTTTACCTTTTTCAAAATTCCACAGGCAGTGCAATTTTGAAGAAAAAAGTGAAGGAGCTAGATGAAAAGATGGAAGCTTTGAAAGAGGCAGTTGAAGTGAATGAGCTTGAGGGACCTGGAGATTGTGATACAGTGGTGATCGTCAAAATTGAAAACCCAGAAGAAAGTGAGGAACAGGAAGAGAACGGTTCCCTGTCCAAGAGACGGGAAGATGAAGCAGACGTTCAGGAGAGTGGAGTAGAGAAGGAGGAGGAAGAACCTGAAAAACTTGAGGATATTAAGAAAAATGGTGAAAACACTTCCAAACAGCCCAATGAGAAGTGGGATAACATTTGGGACAAGATCTGTCCAGACATCGACCAAGCCAAGAACAAGCTATTGAAGAAAAAAGTTTGTGCCCTTCTAGCTAAATGTGTCCCGAAGGGCGAAGATTTGTGTAAGAAGTTGGAAGGCATGTCACTCGGTGGTGATAAGAATGGGCTAAAGGCCAAAGGCCCAGGGCAGACCACGTACCACAATGCAGACATGTCCCCACAGTACTCACCGGCCTACTTGCACTCCCCGGGACAAATGACTACACTGTCGTCACCCCCTCACGAAGGTTCGGTGTTGCCGTCTTTTGCCATTCTCCAGAATGATATGAAAGTTAATTCGGGAGCAACGGATATGTACCAGTGGAACTTGGGTAACAACTACCACTCTGTATCACCCCCTAACATGTCATACCAAAGTGACCATTCCATATCTGACGTCGAGTGCAACATGAACCATGTCTCACCTCAGAGCCTAGATGACGGCCCACAAGACATCCCAACCGTCATGGCTCAGGCCATGTATTTGATCGTACCGGGAGACTCTCAGCCCACAGTCTGCAACCAGGACCTTGTCAACCAGTGGGATTCCCCATCAGCATCCACATCCTCTCAGCACCAAGCATCTGGGATTGACGGTAGAACAGACTATGATGTCCAGACTTGGCCGGGTATGGACTCTCCATCCTCTGCCAGTTTCCATGGCAACCCACCGAGTGTCAGCTCCATCTCCGATGTGGACTCTGTCTTTGGTTCTCCCAGTCCGTACAATAATCCAGAGATGTCACCAGCGTCCGCCGTCTCTGGTGGTTCGGCAGTTCACTCGCCGGCGCCCACACCTCCTTCGTCTTCCCAGTGGTATCCACCACAGACCAGTGCGCCAGTGGCATCGGAGAGGTACATGACCATTACATCTAGCTCGAACATCAACTTTGGTGTTGTCCAAGTCCAGCGACCCTCCAACAGCTGCTCCAGTCCACCCCATCTGTTACAAGAAGTCAGTCCCGAAGCCCAGATTAGAAACATTGAGAAATATTTGAAAGAAACAGAACCGCAACATCAAGTGCTTCCTCCGATCGATAGTATCTTCCCCACTGGTCCATCCCACCCACGTAAGGCTCCCAGTACAATGCGGGCGACAAATTGCAACGCAACCCCTTACGCGAGACCCTCAAATGCCACGTCACCGAGGAGCTACACCGAGATTGGTCAAGTACCAGCTGTCACCCATCAACCGATAACCATCACAGAATCCCCACCGTTGTACTCTCCACCGAGAGAGGAGAATGCAGTTCAGACGTCCGGTTACGAGCAGTCCATACATCAACGGAACGCATTTAGATTGAGCGCAGACGAACTGTTACAGAGAGACTGCTCTGACCCGTACGAAGGAGAGAAGTAAGTAGCTCCTGCGTAGGCAAGTTGTCCTTCATTCAACCATATTCTAATTTTTTTGGTCCCACCACAAATGATATGTAAGCAATATTTATTATCGTAATGACCAGGTCACACAGCCCATTTTCAGTTCCTCAAAACTCCAGTCACAACGAGTGTTCCTTCTGTGTTCTCTATTTCGCAGCATCTTGCAAAAGTTGATCTTGCATCAGAAGTCCGAACAGGCCATCGCGGTCATCCAGAGGATGGTACAACTCAGACTGGACCTGAATGCCACAAACGATCAGGGACAGTCCTCTCTCCTTCTGGCGGTGATCAACGGCATGGCGATGGTGGTCAGGTACCTTGTAGCCTTCAACGCGGACGTACTCAACGGGGACAAGAAGGGAACGTACCCGATCCACTACGCCGCTAGCCACGGCTTCACCGAAGTCATCGACGCCATCTGTGCAAGCAATCGTCATGTCGACCTGGAATGTCTGGACTTTAATGGTTAGTTTCTTGTGTTGTAAATGGTACCTATCTTGCGTGGAAGAAAGAAAGGGATGGAATCATGGAGAAGAGAGGTATGGATGAGTGTTCAGTGGGGGGGGGGGGGAGGGGGATGATGGGGAAGGGGGAATTGTGATCAGTCAAGGGTTAAAGGGTTTGGTTCCTTCGTGATAATCTTCATGAAAATATTTTGAGAAGGTGGGAAAGGGGGGTGAGAGTTCACGGGATAGGGTGTGGGTGGGGGGTTACTTCCAGTGTTGTCTTTTTCATGCTTTGATGCTCCTTGAGCAATCATCGTTATAATAATGATGGATGACTGATGTTGTTGTTTTTATTCCACAATAGGCAAGACACCTCTGATGTGTGCCGTTGAGACTCACGGAACTACTCAGACGATATATCAAGACGGAGAGGAAGTCGGGAAGGTAGTGAACAACTTGAGAATAGCTCAAATACTGCTGGAAAACGGTGCTCAACCCACCAAGCAGGTAAAAAAAAATAGAAATATTTTCAAAGGTTTCTATCAATTTGAAGTAAGAAAGGGGGGGGGGGAACTGGGAGGAAATCTTTTCTTTTATCAATTTGAATTTTGAAATAAGAAAGGAATGTTGAATTGTCACATATTTTAACCAACTTTTCATGTGAATCTGTCAAATGTACTACAAAGTAATGATAACAACATTTTCAGAACAATTTAGCTCTCTCATTGAGCTGTGAGATTGGTCGAGAATATCTGGTTTGCTTTGAATGTGGTTACGGTTGTTAATAATCATAACCACATCTTGAAAAAAAGCACTATCAATAAGCTGTATACCAGGAGTACATAGCAGAGACGTGATTTAAATCACACTAAATTTGTATCACGTTGTCATGTTCGATGGTGGATAGATAATTTAAAACGTTCTCCCAACTTTTTTGGTGGTATCGTGATGTCAAGTACCAATACACAGAGGTCAAATTTATTATTGCTCTCCGAAGAGAAGAATGCTCAACTTCTTATGAAGTTGTTGACAAACATGGTCAGTTCCTGAAAGTAAAAACACTCTACAGGGAATAAATTCAGTTTAAAAATTTTGGTAGCAGTTTCAAAGGCTATGAACTTAGTGTCCCTTACAAAATACTATGCTTTCCTGTGTACATAAAGAGGCTATGCACTTGTATAGCAAATTTGCCCATTTTGCATAGCATTTATATGTCACTGGACTGTGCTACTGCCAGGGTTTGTTCTAGCTTTGGATTTTGCTAGAGATTCCCTACTTCAACATTTTTTGGTAGGGATTTTAGAATTTTGGTAGAGAATTGTATTCAACATGTTTTCTTGTAAGATGCCGGAGGTTTCATCAATCAAGTTGTTTATATGTAAATCAAGTGGCATCTTTAAGCAGGTCAAACTTAAAACTGTCAATTTTCAATTTTCCCAAGATGAACTTGGTTGCACAAACTTGAAATGAACTCCTCCTTTTACGCTTAGGCTTTAGTTTCTTCTGCATTACTATGCCCAGGTTCACCTCCAGCATTGACAATACTGTTACTAGTACCCTAGTACTAGGCACATTTGTATCTTCTTGTGCAACCCTATCTCCTTTTCTAACACATGTTATTTCTGTATATTGTATGGATGTTAGGTTATTGTCGCTGGAACTGCAATTGCTTAGTGGAGGCTGTAGTTCTACCAGTAACTGTGCAGAGTGTTCCCGGTGAATGTGCGCGACCATCCCGCACTGCTTCAAATTGTATGCGGATTGTGAGAGCTGTTTGCGGGATTTGCGCTGCTAATGCAAACCCTGTCTACCGGTCTTGTTTGGTATTCTTGAAGATCCTTGTTTAAGCCAGAACTATAATTTCCTCTCTATAAATCTGTTACTAGTAATGTTAGGATGCAGTCAATTCTCTGGTTGAAAAATTTCACAAAATAAGCTTAGCTACATTAATATTAGTGTTTAATACTACTTTGTTGCAAATATGTAGCCCATGTTTCGCAGCTTTCCCCACAAAGCTTATACTGAAAATGTATAGAGCCATGGGTCGTGTTTGTGCATTATAAAATGTTATAGTACTACTTTCCAAAAATTGTCAAATATATATTGCTCCATACAACATGTGTGCTTTTCTGAGTTTTGCATCGCAAAAACAAATACTGTAGCGATACTTTTGGACCTTAAATTAGGAGATAGAAGTCATTTACAGCACTTAGCGTACAGGTCGATACTGTTTTTCTGAAGAAAAAAAAACAGGAATTGTATGGTAACCCAAAGTGATGTGAAAACCTGTGGCCTTTACAATACTAGTAACTCATTTCCTTTTACTGTTCAATAATTCGTGCCAAACTATGAGTTATTTGTTTCAAAGGTGTTTTAGGGAAAATTGTGGGATGTTCTCCAAAATTGTAAAAATTGTCACCTCCCGCCGAGGATCGTTGTCCACAACGAACGATAATTTATTTTTAGCAACGGATTGAATGACTTCAATCGCCAGGATTTTAAAGTTTTTTGTTTCTTTCATAGAAATATAAAGAGAAAAAACAAATGTTAGGGATTTTACCTATTGAATATGCATTTCCAACAGCTAGTTA
The DNA here is from genome assembly GCF_037975245.1 of Apostichopus japonicus. Lineage (NCBI taxonomy): Eukaryota > Metazoa > Echinodermata > Holothuroidea > Aspidochirotida > Stichopodidae > Apostichopus > Apostichopus japonicus. The sequence goes on from NC_092572.1 coordinate 13,070,057, forward strand.
CAAAATTTGTCATGCTCCTTTCTACAGTATATACCTATAAAGTTGTGGTGTGAAACCTTGTTCTTTTGTGTCATACAAAACAGGAACAATTAAACAAACAAGACCTTTGTTATTGTGTCCTTTGTTATATAAGTGGGTAGATGGTACCATAGGTTTGTTTGCTAGACAGGACAAACAAGAGAGAGATAGAGGGGGAAAAAAACAGGTATTCTGTTTCCAGGACATTGTGTCATTAAGTTGCTAAATTTGTTATCGTCGAGTTCAATTTGATATCATACGATATAGTGTAGGTTTGTATCAGGGCTTCCTGGATTACACCTACTGAAAATTAAACATCGAAGTCCAGAGAGACACACAGACTGAGTTTATATGACAGGGATCTTTGTGAACAGCTAATAAAATATCTTGCTTCTATTGGAAGATATCCTAGTCTAAAGGTCTTTCCTGCTGACTGTCATTGTGTAAATCTGTGTTGTCATAGTGCCAATAGGATCTGAAACCTAACTTATTCTTTCAATATTATTTGAAGTTAGAATGTTGAAAGTGATGACACACTTTAAAACAATGACATTGTCACGTCATGCTGAGAGGCTGAAACAATTGCAAAACTCGTCAAAAAAAAAAAAAAAAAAAAAATTGAAGCGCATGTGGCTCAATGTTAAAGTCATATTAAGACTTGGACAAGTCTTTGAAAGCCTTGTGTGCGAAGAAACATATCTGTGTTATACATCTCCTAAATGGAATATGACTATTTTTTTTTTCTGTTAAGGGAAGTTGCTTTATGAAATTTGTCTCTGTCGCATAGACAGATAATGATGGTATGGTGTGTGTGCACATGTTACTTCATTATATGCTCAATAAGTATAGCTCTGTAAGACAGAACCAACTTGGGATGCCTCAATATGTAGAGTAGTTTTTGTGCAATGAAACATACTTTTTTTCACTTTTTTATATGAGAAATAAACTGTAAACTATTATAACTGTCAAGCTAGGTCATGTGAATTTATAGCTGATTAAGCTCCTTCCCCCCCCCATCCTCTCCCCCATCCCCTTCCCACCTTTATTAACTAGTAGAGAGCTACTGGAAAAAGGCGCTACGTAAAAGTGTTTGAAGCTAACCATGACGGAAACTTGGTTACATGTGGGATGAATGTAACCCATTGCCATGTACCTTTATGAATGCTTCTAATTTAAAGGGACTATATGCAAAGTGAAGCCAATAGTAAGCATTGCTTGACGGCACCAAAAGTCAATGAAGACTACCTTGCTAGAGTTAATGTCAACACAGTATCACAAAATTATCAGTATCACACAAATTCCAAAACTGTCATAGAAGTGCTGCATTTTTTATCATTTTCTTTATGATGTGTAGATCTGTGTCCATATTAGCATATATATTGAACATACTTTCTTGTACAAATGATAATAATATGTATCATATATATTCCTAAAATCAGATATCTGTGTTCACAGAAGTACTGAACACTGAGCATTATCATTTTTCGAAATTGTTGAAAATATTTCCAGATATTGTGAAATGATAAATACGACATTCTTGCCAGCTATTGCAATCAAATAATTACAGTCAACATGTAGATGATTAACCAATTAGAATGTTGACTGTTTCTGTAATCACAAGGAAGGTTACCTAGTACATTAAAACTCTTCAATTTGCAGAGTTTATAAAAAAAAATAAAAAAACCCCAAACCCCCGCATTCCCTAATAAGGAAAAGGAAGTAGACTGCACCAGGAAGGTTAAATACTTTAATAAGAGTGAATTGCGAAAGAGGAACTACAGTAGCTGTTTACAAGTTAAATTCGGTTTTACTGTTTGATCTTGAAAAGGTGAATGAGTCATTTCTGCACGATGTCAAGACACAGCACGACTTGAGATCCTGCATAGACTTTTGGTAGTGATTACATCCTGTTTGATGATGGTATTGGTCAGTATTCAGACCTGGAGTGTTTAAATTTTTATGCAAATTAGATATGTCAGGTAGTTCTTGTACATTATTAAGGGTGGACAAATAGTGTTTCACTAATTTCTTTTGCATACATCATGTATTCTTAATTGTTAGCAATGGGTAGGGTTAAGCCTGATTGCCTGTGAATCAGTTTGCAAATATTGCTACAACTTCCTTTTGTAGAACAGCTCTATTGACTTAACCTTTGCAAAGTTATTTCAACAGGTAAAGAATGAAATGAATCATAATGTGTTCATAGTCGTGTGTGTGTGTGTGAGTACACCGTATGTCTGTACCAGCAGCAGGTTTTATCATGTTTTCAAATAAAGTCTTAGTTTGAGCGGGCAGACGTTTATTTGCTAATCTTTTCTTAAAAAAGACAGTGAGGATATATAACACAGGCTCACATTAGACAGGGCTTGAAATTTTCAGCTTGAAATGTGTTCTGACAGTCTCAAATCTTGATGATTTAAGTACAAATGAGTAATTTAATTTCTGTCCGTAATCAATCATCAAACTTGTGTCACAATTATCTTGCTATTTTAGGATGCAAGGAGTGGGAAGACCGCCCTCCACTACGCCATCGCCGATGTGAAGTTAGACATGATCAAGCTCATCCTGGATAGCGACGAGATGGTCAAGGTAGCTCGCGTCCCGATGTCGGATGGAAACACGCCTCTGCACCTGGCCGTGGCTCTGAAATGCAACCAGTCTGTCAAGTGCGACATCATCAAGTACCTGATACACAAGGGCGCTGACATCTCGGCCACCAACGTCGAGAGAGTTAAACCCCTGGATCTGGTAACCGACGGTCACAAAGAGGTATGCCGGCTGCTGTCTTCTTAATGTTTAGAGTTTCCCCCTCAGTGGTGAAGCTCGGGAAAGAAATGTTACTTTGCAACCCCCCCCCCCACATGAGTTTTGACCCCTTTTCTCACCCTAGTCCTTTCGGTGTTGCTATTAATTCAATCAACAAAATAAAAGGTTGAACTAATCATAGATGAAAAAACGTGTGACAGAAATACATAATGTGGAATTTTTTATCCAGTGTGATTGCCAGGAGTTTTAAAAGGGGGGAAATACCCCCGTCATTTTTTCCTTTTTGTTTGTTCGGGGAGGGGGGGGGGTTCCATGATGTTAGTAGTTGGTATGTACACGTGTTCATTGGTCGTACCAAGATTTAACGCACATATAGTACATACAGTGCAGAACGCATGGTTGACCATTGCGATCAATACACACTGTGCAGTGCCGCACTAACGAAGCCAGTGTTTTCTTTTTTGGTAGATGGACAAATCACATTACTCCTTACAATCGATTGGCCTGAAGCAATTCATTTTAAAGCAACGTTAACATATACGTTTTCCATTGTGCACACACATTTGTTATAACCTGTAAGGTAATTTTTGTATTCATTATCTTAAGGATGATTATTTTCTTTCTCGATTATTAATCTCCATAATCCCTTGATCTTCGACAGGTTAAGGATTGTCTGGAACAGTACTCCAAGAACAAGAAAAGATAAACGTCCATCGTGAAAAACACAGAAGCGGGGACGGTCGACAGACGCAGCAACAGATAGGTCAAAAGGTCATGTCTGTCAGCATATTCCAACCGATTGGTCAAATTATGCAGAATGGGAACGAAACATTTGTAGTAGCAATGGCAGATTGTTAATTTAGAAATTATATCAAGAAAAATAAAGTTCTTGAGAATCAACTTGGCAGAGAGAAACACAAGCATTCAACATGTTTGTACGATTTTCTTCGCCCTCGTGAAACTATAACACAAAAAGTCTTCAAGTATTCAACAAGCATCTTAAACTTTGTGACCCCTTCCTTCATCGCTTTTTCTTATCTTCAGAATAAATTGTTTGTCAGGAGAGGAAAGTCATTGGTGTGAGAGCTGTGATAAGTCTAGCCCGCAAGTAGTGGCACATATAAGTGGTCTGACCATTAGCTCAAAATTGTCTGAGGGCAGTCTAAATGTAAACTCACCTTCATCTGTCCCGTCTTATCTGCAAGTAACCACACGTTAGTTTTGATAAAAGCTACTGATGTCTTCGGCAGCTTAAGGAATGACTTGAGTCCACAATTTTAACTGCATTAATGAATATGATGCACTTGTAATTGGTTTTCTGGGAAATCACTAAAAGTTATATTTTTGGGGGGTGGGGGTGATGGGTGGGGGTTGTTTGCAACATTTAGATGTTAACTTGTATTTCCTCATTATTTGTCACGAAATGAAGGTTAGGCTTAATTTGTCACTGACCAGTTTTTTATCTATAATGGAGGTGATATTTACCGCAGACAATTCAGTTTTTACCAGTCAGTGAGAGAACAGCTGAATGGTGTAGAAAGAAGCCTTTGGTTTTGTTAGTAAAGTATGTACATATGTAAAGTACACTGAAAATTAAGAAGGGAACTTGAGCCCATTGAGCAATGATTTTGTTTTTTAATGTTCTTTTCTTTTTCAACATGCAATGTATATAATTGCTTCCAAATAAAAAAACACTTGCTTAGTTTAGCCTTGACATAACCTGTGTTGAAAGACCAGAGATGAAAATATTGACAAATTTAGTTCTCAAAGTTCTGCAATCGAACTTTCTGTTTGGACAACCAAAATCAGCTCTGCAGATTGTCCAGTAGACAACTTGACATAAAATTCTGCTTGCTTTGTAACCATATACTCTCAATAAAATAATATGGTATAACCTTCCATAACTTAGCAGAGGTACAACATTAATAATAAAAATAGTGGTAGGCCTGTGATCCAATCGCTAGTGTTCTCTTCTCCAAAAAATAACATATGTCTCCTACAGTGTAAATATTGGTGATTCTATGTTATTTTGCCCCACTTTTTGGGACATCCAAATTTGCTGATTTTAAAACCAAATGGGTAAGACCAGGCTGTCTCAGGGGCAACCAGAAAACATCCTTAGAAATGTTCCCTGTTAAAGTTGCTATTTTTTGCCTGGAAGGGTTCAGAGAGGGCCCCTAGACTTTGGGGGACCCTTCACCCTAGGAGCAGCTATGCACTTGCCTGATATATCAATCAGACATTAATTTAGCCTTGCCCTTTAAAGATGATAATCATTTCTAGTGGTTCCTTGTATGGAAGTTAATTTAGTCACATTTTTACAATATCTGTTTCAAAACTAGTTAGTTAGTTTTAAATTTGTCTTTGTCTTATTTTTATTTGATTAAACTATTGAGCTACAGAACTAAGAAAGGCTTGCCAATGGAACTGTTTTTGACTGCTGGCATGTTGCCATATAATTCACTTTGTAACAACTTTGAGCATGTATTATGAAATTGAAAATTGCTCAATATTTTATGATCATGCAAGTATAAAAACAGCCTACAGTTTCACAATATTGTGTTACATTGGAATTGAAACCAAATGGATATTATAAAAGAAGAAATGTTGAAATATCTTGAATGGATGCCCAGGATTCAGTTGTTACAAAACTGTTAACGGAAATTATCATTGCAAGTAGTGAGGTACGTAGTGAAGTCCAGTATTATATTCGTTTCGGGTTGAGGTTTTGATGGTGCACAAAGTCATTTACATTTGAGTTTAAATAATTTTTTTTTGACATATTTTTAGAATTTACTTTTATGGCTTATTTGACTGCTATTTTATTGCTCTTTTTATATAATTCTTTTACCATGATCATCTGGTTATATATTTGAATGTTTATTTACACAGATTCAATTTGGCAGAGTGTAGTAGGTTCACAAGATGACAACAAAATGAAAAGGAATTTTCTTTTGATACCTTGTACATAGAGAACTAATTAATAATAAAAGTAATTGTGAACTTGATCATTGGTCTCTTCCATCTCATTTTTACCTCAATTTTATTTACCAAATATGAGGGAGATACTCTCTGAAAATGATAAATTGAAATTAGCAACAAATACGATACACAGGATGCAGCAGAAAGTATTAATTCAGGGGGGGGGGTGGGGATAACAGGGCCAGCCTGGTAAGGTAACATTCTTCATGTGGGAATGTTGGCTGACACTGTCAGTATGTAGTATCATCTACCACCACATGAAGCCACAGATTTTGACGCTAAAATGTTTCCAATTCTTTGATTACTTTCAGCAGATACATGATGAGAGCTTGTTACAAATTGAGTATGTATCCCACTATATATTCAAATTGTGGTTATGTGCACCTCCCCCCCCTCCCCATCAAATTTGTCTCATATTAAATACTCTGATGGTTGTGTGCAAACGTGGTTGACATCTGTTGTCCTATTTTGCTGACCAGTATGTGATACCAGATATTTCCCTGAACTACTGTATGTCGGGTTAATGAATTGTAGAGTTCACTTGATTTAATGCTTATTTGGCCAGGTCAGTAGGTAGGCTGGGAGAGGGCCTATTCCCCATGCACACCACTGTGCCTCGCCCCCCCCCCCCCCTCATTTGTGTGACCATCATGTGTATAACAGAAACTTCACAACTTACAGTCGGACGTAAATATTGTGCCCTCCGTAAATTGTTTGTGTCCCTCCAAGCACCCCAATCCCAACTCAGAATTCTTAGCTGTGAACCTGCTTAATTACTGAATGTAAAGCCATCTTGTAACTAACTTCAAATATGTTAATCTTCACTTTAAAAGATGTTTTTGTGGCCTTCATTTTCAAAATCGATAGTGAATCATCCAAAGCTCAGCAGGTTGGTATAAAGTGAATGGGTAAGCATAACTAATTGTTTTGTTTTAATTTAAATATATATCCTCCCATGGGTTAGGAAGGCATCAAAAGCTCATTTGAAATCCCACCCATGGATTTGATAATCTTGGATGCACACCGGTTTAAACCAAGCCTTCCCTTTTGGATGAGTATTCAGAGAGTTAGGAAGCAGGCATGTAATTGTAACACCTGTTCCTGCTCAAGGGACCGCCACTAAACATCCCCATTAGAGTGACAAGAGTGTACCTCAGCGACTGACCACCTCAAATACTGAGGGAGGTGAAGGCATCACACTTGTCATCACTGCTGTGCACCTATAGTGAAGGAAATTGCTTCAGAACTACTGGAGGAACAACCAATTCACAATTTTGCAAACCAGAAATTCAAAGATGAGTGCTAGAAATGTCAGCATGTTGAGCTTCATGACCTTTTATTTTAGTATTTACATATTACGTTTCATATAACTGAGATCCAATTAGGTTTCTTATATAAATCTTATTAAATGTCTCAGAAACAAGCTGGTCAGTTAGAACTTCCAAGATGGTATTGTTGGCATCATTCTAGGAATTTCAGCATGCTAAAGTCTTCAGGCTTTATTAGTGATGTTGACAATATTTTAAAATAGTTTATATATTTCAGAGTTGTTGGACTAACTGATGATATTGATAACCTGCTTCCAAACTTCCAGCCTTTTTTAGAGTGATACAAAAACTAATTTAAGGCTTGTTACTTAAGCTTATTCTACAATCACAAAATACAAAAATACTTGTTTTCTCAAATATGGTCATTCAACCTGTGTCTGGTACTGCTTGATTTATATTTCGTTGACTAAAGTACTCCCTTCTCATCTGAATCCCTTTGTAGTACATGATGATATCAAGTCCATCCATACAACGCCAAGTATGGGCGTGAAGGTTCCCATCTTCCTCTGGCTGCAAGACTTCTACAATGGTCTCGTACAATGATCCAAGGCGGGCCTCAAATGGGTAGATTAGCTTAACACATACTTTTACGGAAGAATGCTTAACATTAGGCTGTGTAACAGGAGATGTCAGAACAACTGTGTGACGATTGATATCTTTCTCTTGTAACCTGTTACAAGAAAAGAGACAAGAGTTGGACATTTAAAGGGTTTACATGTAGATATCAAAAGTTATGTAAAGGTTCTTACTTGCACTAGAAAAAGGTAATTTTTACAACAAGGCAACTACAGTATACTGTCTATCACCTAGCTTAGCAGCTTACGCAAATTTTGGTAAAGTGCAATAATATCATATACAGTAGGCTAGACCAGGTAATATAGTAGTACTATACTACTAGTAAGCTAAGCATAGAACAAGTTACATAAAGCAATAATCTGCAAAATATGGGGTATGAACTATGACCTTGTGATCCAAAAGTGGGTCATGCCCAAAATTTTGGTGAGTGGCAAATTTTTCCAAGACAGTGGGAATTAGTCAAATTTTGGACATTTATCACTAGTCAGAAAGCAACTGACACACACTGGCCTACAGTATAGGCCATAACTTGCAAGTTTTAGGCTATATAACTAAAGTACAGTAGCCCTAGCCTAAGCCTACTTTAACTTGGCTGTTGAAATACTGGAGAGCGTTACCTTCCGATTATTCTTATTCTCTTCGTATGTTTCCTTTCTTGTGAGAAAATATCTTCATGAATATGGCATATCTCTGCTACCGGTGGAATATTTGTGCTTGAAAATGAAGACATTCTGATGTGAAATGGTTTAAATTCAAAAAGTGCCGCTAATGTGCGGCGTGTAGCATGCAACTATGATTGCTATCATTGTAGTTAGCTTAACGTTATAGTAATAGCCTACAATTTTATTCTATACCTACACACGACTGTACATCCTATCACAGCAGGAGGAACCCGGACAGACAATTATTGACATAAATTCCTGTGTAAACTATGCAAGTGTATCGTGTTCCATGATCAAAGTAAGTCTCCCCTCGCCATCACAAATTATTTTATCTTTACATTTAGACAGATTAAATCCAATGTAGGCTAGCGTTAGTGTTTATTGAGTTTAATATCACCCAAGGTCAGCTAGGCCTACCACTAGCACTACTACTTTCATATAACAGTGCGTAGTAGTAGTTTCACGAAATATTGGGATTGTGGGTTAGCTTATAGGAGGCTCCGGTAGGCTATACTATAGTATGTCATTAGTAGTGTTGCGCCAATAACTGTTGCGATATAGGTATCGCCCGATATTTGCAATATCGGGGCATATCGTTATTGGTAAAATTTAGCCTCATTGCTGATAACTGCAAACCGATATTGAACTTTTTTTTCACATCAATGCCACTTCTTGTTTAATACGATGATTTATCAATTTGTTCCAAAACCCATTTCTTAAAGCCTCAGTTTTGAGTTCTATTAATATGATATGTAAACAGACCAGTCAGGCCATTTACCTTTATGTACATAGCAGTCTTTGTCACAGGTTAAAGTAAATTTCACCAGTCTGGCTGCACAACATACTTAACATACTTAAGGCTTCAGTATCACCGAATTGAAATTGTTATCCTTAACGTTAGACCTATCATTATCTTAATTGTGTGGGTATTTGCCAGGCAGACTAAAGAAGTATGCCCAGCAGTTATTCGGAGTGTGAAGTTTAGAAGGTGTAGAGGAACATAATTTCCACATTTGTTGATGAAGTGCTAAGCACTGGGGTTTCAACACAAATCTTGGCATTCAGATTACACAATGTTCTATCCAAAGTATCCAACACAACACTAGAGAGAATATACAGTAAGATCAACCAAATCCACAATCAAAATATTACGTAAATGAGAATCAACCCATGTAACTTTAAAGGGCAATATGTGTCAATCAACATTTCTCTCAACTTAAGCTCTTAATTGGAATGCACATATAACAGGTTGGGATTTTTTCCTGTACTGTTTACATTTTACCTAGACACAGAACATGTGGCTTTTGACATGATATTTCATCCCATAGGAAATGAACACCATGTTGTTCATTTGGCAGTCAGATGAATAAGGTGTAGTACCCTTACTAAATTGTACCTGATGATCCTGATTGATTGATCCTTGAATTGATCCTGATGCTGGATAAATATGAGAAATTTGGAATGCATCCTGTTGTTCACTCAGGATAAAAGTATTGGTGATTGGACTACACCCGAAATACACATGAGCTTTATTCACTCAGCGGCAAGATTGTGTGTTATTCACTCAGCGGCAGGATTAAGCTTTATTCACTTAGTGGCAGGATTGAGTGTTTTTTCCTCAGCTTAGCAGGATTGAGCTTTATTCACTCATCTGCATGATTGAGCGATATTCAGGACGTTAAAAATGTTTATAAATTATGCGTGTGTCAGTTGTACGTGTTGCTTGGGATGTGTGATTTGTTTGAATGGTGCATGTTGCGCATGTTTTCTTTAAATAGGGTTTGGAACGGATTTGAAGGCAGTTATTACTTAGAGTTTATAAAGGCAAGACAAGTTCTGCTATCTTGGTATTACTTACAGTTTGTATCTAGACAAGACTCGTTCTTTTATCTTGGTAAGACTCTGTTGATGTTTGGCAACAAATACACTTCAACGTAGTGACAAATACAACCCCCCGTGACTGGACTCTTAATTTATTTGTTACAACCAGTGTATAAAGTTCAATTAGTCCTAGGACTGATCATTACGAAATACATGTAACCCTTGCTGGCTGATCGTTTACCTCAAAGTATTGCTTGACTTGGAATGTGTTTCATTCCTCTCTAGAGGCAGAGTGACAACCAAGGATGGCAAGCAAGCCCATCGGAGTTGGGTTAGGTGGACCCGGCTCTGGGTCAGATAGGGGAGGCGGACGGAGAAGAAGGAAGGCTCCAAGAGGAAGAACAAAGGTGAACTAATTGCTTTTCTTATTCATTAAAAAAATATACATACTGTACATTATAATACATGTACATACAAGCAGTATGTTATTACTAAAGTGATATATCTAGCAAAATTAGTTAGTTTTCATAAAGCGACACAAAGCAATACAATTTGGATGCAGGATTTTCATATACCATTATTGCCCCCACCCCCCTCCATCTCCCATGCCTAAAATATAGCTAGGTTACCTTTCCAAGTGTTCATTTGGTATGTGACAACATTGTACTCTAGTCTATCATATTGGTGGCAATTTACTAACAACGAGGTATATTATAGAAGTGATCAAATGCTGTTTTGTGACTATAACAAACTTTGGTACAATGGGGTTTGTGGTAAATTCTTCACCTTGTTATTCCATAAAGAAAATTTTTGCAATTATTTCTTTCAAAATGTTTATGATATTCTGACTATCTTGTATCATTTACAGCCTACAGAGGGCACATCTCGTGAGCGGGATCCAACAGAAACGTTTGATCGAGGTTCTCCTGCTATTTTAAATAAACCACCCAAAATACTTCAGAAAAATCAAGCTGTAGAGAAGGTAGGCTTTTTTCTCATAGGCAACAGATAATGGTATTTTTCCTCCTTAAATTGTCTTTTCCTTCTTAAGTTAGATCTGTTGTTTGTCAAATTTGTAAATGATTGAAGGGGTATCATATGTTGTCACTCATTATTTTGAAATTAATTTTAAATTTTGTTAGCATCTTATCGTATAAATTGGGTACACTGTTAGGCAAGCATGCCAAAGGGCTTTGAAAATGAATCACAATAAATGTTGTTTTCAGAAGTTTGAAGAACAGATAATTAGAGAATATGTTAGGTAAGTGATTGTGTGTTATCATTTAGCCCTACAATCTTCAGAGACTAAAGACATGAACAAAATTGCTACAGTACTAGCATTTTCACATATTTTTAACTTGGTGAACATTGTAAGCCTCATGGATGAATAGTTGTAAGAAAGTCTAAACATTCTTTATGAATTGTTTGCTGGCATTTGTTGTTGTTGTTGTTTGTACTTTCTTCTGATACATTGAATCTCTTGCTTACCCTAGCCCAAAGTCCTCCTTGATTCCCCTAACCCAGAGGAATATCGATCCAAGCCTCCTGTGGACACACCTTTCAAGATCAAAACCAGAGCTACCGATGATACGAAGACAAATGAGATTTCTACGCCGGAGAGCTTGATGTCGCAACGTCCTTCTGCTCCTGGTACCATCACCATAGCTAGCAACAAGCTCGGTCCACCTCTCAGGGTGAATGTGAAAGAAGACATAAGAGCCAAGAACGCCACTCCAACTCACTCGCCACGCCCATTAGCAATCGAAGGTGAGTTTTTAAAAAAAAATACCGGTTGTTTCCTTGCAAATAAGATTCAAAGTTTTTCCAAAAATTTGTTGGTGATGTTGAATGGTCCCGGATCCGATCAAATCAATATAATGTAAAGACCACACAAGGAAATGTCTTTTCAGCAAAGTAGTTCCTTGTTTAATTTGGGAATACAAACCAAATTAAATATTGATTTATAGTAATGATGCCAATTGAAACATGGATAAATATAAAATACAATGATGCCAATTTACACTACGTTCAGTATAAGTTCTTGTAATATGTGGAAATGTCAGAAATTTAAGTCTCTGATACTAGCTTTTCATTTATACTAATTATCCTAATCCCTGTTTTTTTGTTTTGTATTATGTCATCCTCTAAGTTAAATAAAGAGGGGTAATACGATATAACATGATATCATATGATAGATATACCTCAATGCTACAGTCATCTGGGTACCATCCTTTCTTAATGCTGTTTATTTCTGAACATTCCTGAAAAAAATGAAATTTTCCATCAATTTTTTCAAACATTTTGTTTTTAACTTCTTTTAATACAGAGATTTTGGTTTTTGAACATTTTTATCCTATCATGCTTTCATCAGGGAAAGGTAAACCAAATAGTTGTTTGTTGCCTATGAGGAGCAAAGGGAGTATTTCTAGTTGGTATCAAATAGATCTTCATAGGTTCATTTGTGGTCTTGCTTCTTGTCGTAAGAGTTTAAATCCTCATTTCAGGTTGATTGACACGTGAAACTGAGAGTGTTCTGTTGATCCAGGGAGCCATAATAACTGCCCTGGTTGATCTAACTGGAGCTTGTTGTCGCTTGCTGCAGCAGTCTTTTCAAATCCACACAAAAATCTTTTAAGCCTCTTTTGATGTTGCAAATTGCATGCTGTTCGACCTGTTAAACTGAAAGAGAAAGTTCCTTTATAGAGTAATTTAAGCTACGGTTTGCATTGGCTTCACAAAATACCTTTAATTACCTTATACATGCTTGATTGGTAAAAGGAAAAAGAGAGTGCCTGAGATCTTTACTTGGAACTTGCATGATGGAAAAAATTTCCTGTGTTGGACTTGAAGGCTTATATCTGACTAATTACAAGTTCTAAGCAAAATAATTTCTTATTTTTATTGATATCTTTATTAGCTGGATAGTTATCATTCAAGATCAGGCAGCCTATTCCCTCAAAGAAGAACATTCCAATGCAAAATGCAGAGCTGTATATGAGATTTCATACCTTCAGGAGGACAAAACTCCTCTATTCCTTGTTCTTCCCCATACACCCCATTGTTCTTCCCCTTTAATACTCATACTCCCATCCCCATCATTGATTATTGCCCCCCTCCCATCACTCTCTTTTTGCCCCCTAAAGACATTTTGTGGTAAGCAATCTTTTTGAATGACGTTTTGGTGCCAATGCTTAGATCACTTTCGAATCTTAATATCTATGTTGCTTCCTGCATGGCTTATGCTCACTGCCACCGTACAAAGATTACTCCAGTCACAATGATTTTCACCTAAGGTGCATCCTAGCTTCATGATTGTGTATGTTGCTGGTTCTCTGTCAGCACTCTTATTAGTTCACTATTCGTCCAGTATTTGTTTATTCGTCGCTTCAATATTTTTTTCAAAGATATCTGTGAATTACTTGACCATGAATATTTGTATGGTCATTACTCAAGCTCAAGACATTAATTGCTATTCTTACAGTACAGAATTGGGACAATTTCCTTACAAAGATGTTTACCTTTTGGAAGTTTCAGTAGGAGGGGATAGTTTGCCCTGTAGGTCCTTTGACTTGGTGAAATAGTTTAGGAACAACCACTATAGGACATGTGTAGGAATATCCACAAGTCTGGTCAGATTTATCTTGCACCTCTTGTCCTGTACCTGTGCCTCTCTATCAATTTGATCCTGTTGAGTGTCTGAAAATAATTCTATTGTGTTAGCACAATGAGTAAGTGCTCACTCGTTTAGAAAACCTAACAGTAAGTTTAAGTTGCTAATTATTTAGTATATAAGCAACCTGTTACATGTTTCTGACTTTTGCAATTATCAGTCAAGTCATGTTTCGTTCAAATCTGTAATATACTCAGTATCTGCACATGAGGAATATTGACACTAAAGTATGAATGTTGTCACTCTCAGGGATGTTACCAGGATAAGTTGAGTGTTGCCACCAAGTTTTCAATATCTATGCTGTGTAATTTTGGTCATTGTGTTAAAATGTCTTGAATCTTCCCAACCTGATGGACTCGTGGTAGTTGGCAAGTGCCCCGATCTACCCAATCCTAAGAACTCGTAATTACCTTCTTCCACTGCGCCCCCAACGACCCTCTCTGAGGTCTCCACTATCTGTCTTCAGAATATACAATTGTGATATCTCACACTCTTGGTTTTCATGATGTCAGAGTTTAAATGATTTTCTCAGAAAAAGTCAAGAGTACCCAGTCGTTGCCGACCAAACAGCCAATAGCGTAGCTTTATCACTTATCTGCTTGTTTCTGTAGTTCCTGTCCATAAGAGGCTGTCTGTTCCCGCAGAGATGACACATTCCATTACGCTCGTAGACGAAAGCGGTTCCTGGTGTGAAAACGGTATTGAGGTAAATCTGCTACCAATGACGATGTTTTACTGTTGCTACTTTATCGTTCTTGATCAAGTAATAGCTCAACCTTGCTTCATGTTGGTTTGAGAGAAATATTTATCACAGCATGTGTGTAATTATGGAAAATGGCAGACATTTAGTGAGTTCATTCTTGTACTTGTATCCTAGCATCGTTACATTTACTCATACTTGTTCTTGTTGATTTTTACCAGTATATATATGCTGCACTCCTGCTACTTTTAATAGTATTGTAGGACTCAGTGCAAAATTACATACTCGAACTCATGCTCATAGCCGTGTCCTCTTACTTGTACCAATTACAAAGGAAATTCTACTTGTACTCGTAGAACGCAAATAGCCTAGTACTTTTAACCATACCAATTACAAGGGAAAATCTACTTGTACTGGTAGTTTTGCTTATAGTCTTGTACTTTTAACCATACCAATGAAAATGGGAATTCTACTTGTACTCTTAGTTATGCTGATAGTCTTGTACTTTTAACCATACCAATTAAAAGGGGAATTCTACTTGTACTCTTACCGTAGTTATGCTTATAGTCTTGTACTTTTAACCATACCAATGAAAATGGGAATTCTACTTGTACTCTTAGTTATGCTGATAGTCTTGTACTTTTATCCATACCAATTAAAAGGGGAATTCTACTTGTACTCTTACTGTAGTTATGCTTATAGTCTTGTACTTTTAACCATACCATTTACAAGGGAAATTCTTCTTGTACTCGTTGTTATGCTTATAGTCTTGTACTTTTAACTGTACCATTTACAAGAGAAATTCTTCTTGTACTTGTTGTTATGCTTATAGCCTTGTACTTTTAACCATACCAATTACAAGGGAAATTCTACTTGTACTCTTAGTTATGCTTATATAGCCTTGTACTTTTACTTGTACCAATTACAAGGGGAATTCTACTTGTACGTACTTAAACTCATCTTGTTTTCCTTGTTCTACAATTCTCTAGTACAGTAATGAAATCGTAAATTTCAAAAAATAACAATCAATGTGATGAAGAATTGACTTTGAAAATTGAAAAGCAAGCTTCGTTTGAAGGTTATGGTCATTATTCATGGTGCAAGTTTGGTTGATTCAAGTGATTGATTATATATATATTTATTTTACCATTATCTTTCCATTTTATGTGAAATAATATTATTGCCAGATGTTAACAAATGCAGTTCGAAAATGTAGCTCTAATAGAATCGAATTGGAATCATTTTTAAATTATGGAACATGTTTTAAATTTTTAAATTAATGATAGAACATGTTAAGAAAAAATGTAACAATTTACAAAACTAAAACATTTCAACTGGTTATGTCCGGTAGATGTTACTGGACCTTACCGACTACTTGGTTGTTGGAGTTCTTGGCATGCAGGGAAGTGGAAAATCAACCGTGATGTCATTTCTTGCTGGAAATGACATCAGTGACAACAAAAGGTACAGTATAGCAACCGGTTTAAATAGAGGACACAAAAAAAAGGAAAAAAAGGAAGAAATGAAGAAACAAAAAGGGATAAAAAAGAGGGAATAAAAAAGGAAAAAAGAAAAAGAAAAAAAACAAACTGAAACAAAAAGAAACAAAAAGATAAAAAATGAAAAAAGAGAAAAAAAAAGGGAAAAATTAAAAAAAGAGGAAAAAATGAAGAAAAAAAAAAGAAACAGAAAGGGAAAAAAAGAAAAAAAAGGGAAGAAAAAAGGAAAAAAGAAAGAAAAAGAAAAAAAACAAAATGAAAAAAGAGAAAAAAAAAGGAAAAAAAAAAGAAAAAAAAAAGAAAAAAAAGGAAAAAAAGAAAAGAAAAAGACCGAAAAGAAAAGAAGGAAAGAAAAAAAGAAAAAAAAGGGGTGTGGGGGGGGGGGGGGGTTCAGGGCTAGAATTTCACAAGTCAAGCCATTTGCTAAAAATATATGTAAGTGATCAAATTAGACAAATTTTATTTGATAATATCTCACCACTGGAAACGGACATCAATAACAATAAAAGTTGTGCGTATTTCATTTTATACAATAAAGAAGCTGAAATGTCATATCTTTCCCATTCTGAAAGATTGAAATAGGTGACATCATAATGACTAGCAGAATACTCCTTCTTGAAAGTCATTAATTGCCATTTGAAACTTGGAAGAGTCCTGCTAACATTCAGACTTTCATTAATGTTGCAACTTAACCATGATTTTGACATTCTGGGCACATTTTTTGTTATCTGATATATCAAAGAGCTGCCCGCTTCCCTGTCTCCAGTATTCATGGCTGATGTGAAACTACTACAGAAGTTAAGTGCAAGTGTGACTGCCAAGGAGGGTTTCTTTTCTGGCTGTGACATTTACAGGACATTCAAAGTTCCAAGTCCATGTATAACAGGCATTCCTTTAGACTAATGTATGTTGCCCATTATATTTTGGTTTTATGTTGGTTTTGAGGAAAAGAAGATCAAAGCCTTTGTTGTTAATCAGCCAGTGTTTGTAATATGGAAATATTAATTAGATAACTGGAACATTAAAGTAAAACAAATTGACATTGTAATAAATGGTAAGATTTCAAAGAAGGTCCGTTGTGTGTGTATGTGTTGACTTTACTCCTTTCTATAGGTTTGTTTAATGAGGTCGTCATGAAGTCATGTTTGATGCATACATTATTTGAAAGACGTTATTCAGTCAACCTTTGTGGACTTTAGTGTCATACGTTAATTTGGTACGATTAAGTCATGTCCAAATTGTATGTGCATTCGAATACATGAACTAGACAACATGTGTGACTTTGATGTAATGTCCAAACATGTCTCATTGTAGTCACGCAAAGTGTATGTGCATTGCAAAGACATAAGTAGACAACACTTGCCACGATGGTGCAATGTCCAAGCATGTCACAATTATAGTCATGCTAGGTTAAATGGGGTTTTCGAAGTATCCAGTACAGCTGTATGACTTCATCAACATTGTTGACTTTTCTTTGGATAATTTATGTCAAAGTCAGACAATTGAATTAAAAATGTATTTCAAATGACATTGTCCCCCCGCCCCCCAATGCCAAGAGAAAGAGAAGTGGAGAGAGAGAGAGGGAGAGAAAATAGTTGTCCATATGTCGATCTCTTTTGCTAGTATTTTCCGTCTTATATCCAATTGTTATGGACAAATGGACACGCCTTCACTGTCTTGTTCACAGATATATTAACTTAACTGGTACTCGTCAGTTTGAGAAGTCCAAAGCCTGTATGTCTGGCATTTAGACGTCTCAAATAACCTTCTTTTCCTCATCGGCAGCTCGTACATCTTCAAGCCGGAAACACGTGAGACCATCCTCAAAGCCAGTCACCAGACTCTTGGGGTTGACTTTTTTGTGACCAAAGAGAGGGTCATTCTTCTGGACACTCAGCCAATACTCAGCTCGTCGGTCCTTGATGATCTACTGTCGCACGAAAAGAACCTTCAACCAGAGTACACATCTGCTGAGAATTACGCTGAAATGCAGGTAGGATAAAGATTTAATGGGAGGGAAATGGGAGGAGGTGGACTGATTGCCCCAAGGTGAGGAATCACCAAGGGGGGTGGGGAGGGGTACAAGAGGAGTATGGTATGTTGTGCTGACATGTAGGTATGTTAAATATTCAATGGGGAGGGCATGGGGAGGAGGTGGACTGAAAGTCCTAAGGTAAGGAATCACCAGGGGGCCAGGGGGAAGGGGTACAAGAGGAAAAAGAAATGTTGTGCAGACATGTAGGTTGGATAAAGATTTAATGGGGAGGGAAAGGGGAGGAGGTGGACTGAAAGCCCCAAAGTGAGGAATCACCAGGGGGGGGGGAGGGGTAAGAGAGGAGTATGAAATGTTGTGCTGACATGTAGGTTGGATAAAGATTTAATGGGGAGGGAAGGGGAGGAGGTGGACAGAAAGCCCCAAGGTGAGGAATCACCAGGGAGGGGGGAGGGGGAGGGTTAAGAGAGGAGTATGGAATGTTGTTCTGACATGCAGGTAGGTTAATGATTTAATGGGGAGGGCATAGGGAGGAGGTGAACCGAGTGCCCTAAGGTGAGGAATAATGGGGAGGGGTATGAGAGGGGTATGGAATGTTTTGATAACATGTAGGACTTGGTAATAGGTAATTAGAGTAATTGGTAGAATGAAATGACACAAAGTTTGTTTGGAAGGAAGCAAGGGGGTGTGGGAGAGGGGGGAGGGGATTGGAGCAGGTACATGGCACCAGTACTTGTCAAGTCGTCAGGAGTGGATTTTGATGGTGATAGCTTTGGTGGGATGGATGACTTGTTGTTTAAATTGTAATTTCACAAAGTAGTGGTGATGTCCAAGATGTCCTAAAATGTAACCTGCTCTGCTACAAAATGTTTTTTTTTTGATAATCTTAGATACAATTTAACAATAAGATTTTATGTAATTATGAAAGAAAAAGTACCTTGACAAGACTCATATCTTTAGCAAATGCAGGTTTGTTATCACAAATCAATCAAGGTGTTCTTTCATCTTAATAATATTGGTGCTTTCATGTCACAAATCAATCAAGGTGTTCTTTCATCTTAATAAGTTACGGTGTTTTCAACTCTTCTTTGATGACAGTCTCTCCAGCTGGTGTCCTTCTTGATGACCGTGTGTCATGTGGTGTTGGTCGTCGTTGATTGGTTTCCCGATCTGAGTCTGATGGAGTTCTTGAAGAGGGCGGAAATGCTGAAACCCCCCACCCCATCTCCACCCCCAAGTCAGTCCCAGGACGTTGAAGCCAGTAAAGATAAAGAAGATTATTCACCCTGTATAGGTGGGTGTGTACGACTATCGCACGTGAGACTCACAGTGATAGCAATATCAAAACTGGAAAACGTTAAGGTTCCAATTTAAACATTAAAAATGTTCACTTGGTTTTAATACATGGTAGTTTTTCTGCAAACTGTCGCTAACTTAACTTTTTTTCCTAATTTTTTAGCCCCTTCTGTCACCCTTCTTCTCCTAGCTCTCTTCCACCCTTTTTTTTCCTTCCAAAATTTCCTGTCTTTGTCCTTCTCTAGTTTTACTCCCTACCCTCTTTCCTTAATCCTCTCGTTGTCCCTCTATGGTTAATCTCCTACCTCTCCTCTTCCCCCTGTTAGTTTCTTTCTTCTCTCCATCCCTTGTCTTCTAATCCTCTTTCTCTTTTGTGTTCACCATGCTCATTAACCTTTCTGTATTTTGTGCGTGCTTTTGTCCCTTCTGTTACTGTAACTTGTCATTCAGCCTCTGAAGAAGATCCTGTTACGATTGAAACATCAGGCCCCTCTTACAGTACTTTTACAAATTCTCTAACACAGGCTCTTTAGTGGATAAGCAGTTTGCTAACAGTTTTGTTTTATTTCAACTTACTTTGTAAGTGAACAATTTTTTGGCACCTTGAACCTTTACATTGAATAAGTGATATGTATGCATCGGTAATCTACTGAAAAAGATAAATCCTACCATACCGAGGGATGTTTTATACAGTTTAGGAAAATAGAATGCAAATGGGATACCCATCGAGAAGTATCGTAATAGAAAAGGCATTCAGATAATACCCCCAATAAAAGGAGAAAAACAAATTAAGTCAGAGCAAGAGAAAGAAACCATTTGACAAAAGTGATATAATATATCATGGTTAATATATTAAAGTTAGAGGGCCTGACGTTTCCATGGATCTTTCTCAGAGGCTGAGCAGTTTAGTGAACAGTTTTTCTCGCTTGAAAATATGTCATGGTTTTAAGTCTTTGATAGAGAGCATTGTGGTTAAGGCAGTGGACTTGTGATCTAAAGATTACAGGTTTGAGTCCTGGTCAGATCATTAAATTGTGTCCTTAGGCAAGGCACTTTATCTCCATTGCCTCTCTTCACCCAGGTGTATAAATGGGGACCTGTGAGATAAAACTGTCTGCTGGGCGCTGTTTAGCCGCTGCCATGTGTTTGACAGGTTATCGTTGACAGGGGTTATATTGTTGTAAAGCGCGTAGAAATGCATTTGCATATTGTTGTGCTCTATAAATGAATATATTACCATTATATAAACATTTCACTGCAATTCTCCTTTTCTGTCAAAGTATGAAATCTTAAGTTCTGCCTGTTTAGTCTTTGGTTAATATCATATCTTATGAATCGTTGGTTTGATTTATTATTCCAGCTTTTGTGATCAATAAATCCACTCCATCTGATTTTCACCCAACTGTCGTGAATGAAGCGGAAAAGTCCATCGCCTCAGTCTTCAAGAACAGTCAGCTGAAGTTCCAAGGTAGGAATTTTAAACTGGTTAATACAAGCTGGGTGTGTTTTTTTTTTCCTTCAAATGTATAACTTTTCCCTCCTCCCTAGGAAACATGGACAGAATTGAGTAAGTTTTTGTTACTTGGACATCACAAGATGTGTTGAAAAATGCTGGGAAAGTCTCTAATTCTTGGATGTGGTTACACACTGTTCCACATATGAGAAATGCAAGAATCATTTTCTTATTTTGGTAATTTTTGTTGAATATATGATAGAAACATAGAAAATAACATTTGACATAGAATATTAAAGAAAATGGATTATTGTACCTCCCCCATCCTCCTCTTCCCAACCCCCCGCCTCCCCCATAATGGCAGAAAGTATGACACCAAAATAATTTGTGGATACATAATTAGGTTTTTAACACTGATATTAGAAGTTTTACAATATCTGCCACCAGCATATATGTATCCTTTCAGGAAAATCATCTATGGGTATGACTTTCTACCATTGTGCCAACAGTCATGGTTTTTGTACTGATTTGTAAAGTTATATTTAGTCCTAACCACAAACTCCTATTGCATCATATCACTGACAGAAACATCTTGTTTACTACCCTTACTATTATTATTAATATGATTAATATTATTTTTTCTGCTAAAAGTATCAGCTGCTCTTATTACATAATATCTCAGCTGCATCATATTACAAGTAAAAAAAAACATTTTGTGTACTACCCTTATTATTATTATTAATATGTTTTTTTCCCACAATTATCAGCTGCTCTTGTTACCTGTATTGTTGTTATTATTATTATTAAATTACATTTATACAGCACTTATTTTAAAAGTAAGCTCCAGGTACTTGTACAAAGAAAGGAAACTTCTAAACATATTAAAAGAAAATAACAATGAAATTAAATAGAGAAGGCAATAAAAAGTATAAACGAAAACTATAAACAATAAGAGCAAACTAGAAATACTACAAAATCGAAACTTAACAAGACAAACATAAAAGATCAGAAAATAAAACCAACATAGAAACACAACAAGGGGGATGAAGGTGTGTACTTTCCCTTTCCATTTCAACCCTACAAAAAGCTTCTTTTGGTTGGTATTATCCCCTGGCAACTGCAATGGTTCTCTGTGAAGTAATATGTATGTATTATAGAAGCTTAGGTGGAAAGCTTTGCCTCTCTTTATCTGCTTGTCACTCAGACATTGTCCCTTGGACAATGTGAAGGATTACTTTGATCCTCAAATTTTGCACTGTTTGACAGAGTTAGGTACTGTTGCTTCTGACTAGCAACTCCCTGCAAAGAGTAAGGATCAGGATCGGTAATAACACATGAGCTCAGACAACTAAATTTGTTAATGTGTCTATACTTGACTTGTCTTTTGAATTGATGCCTGCCCTCCCAAATACCTTTACTATTTTAAAGTTTGTTACACAAGTTCTTTTCTTCAGTTTCTTGTTAAAATCAGTTGCTCAATACAAAGTGTCAATGCAGAGGAGAATGTCACAGAATGATACAGGGGTCATACTATCAAAGTGCAGTCTACTATCTATCACCATAGCAACCAGTTGCCCTAGCGACCTGATTAGTCAAATCATTGCAGTTGTGTAATCTTACAATGTGTGCAGTATAAACCAGGCATAGGTGTGACTTCTGATGGATGTGAAACTATATAGACCATGTTTGACAAGACACTTTGTTCAGTTCCTGTTCAAAAGAAAGAAATTATTTTGCTTTTTTGATACGTTTCATTGTGGAATAGAATAACCACCAATGTAGACTGTTTCAGTCATGAATGTCTTTTCCTTCCAATCTTTGGAAAGAATTCTTTTTCTGCAGATGTTGCTGTTAGACATAAAGCATTTTTTTTGGTCAATCTTGATGTAATTTGGCATTTTGAAAGAGAAAAAAAATGATAGAAAGAGAAAAGTGACCCTGTCTGTTAAAAGTAGAAGCCTCGTGCATGATTTTAGTTTTAGGTTTTCTTTCGTCTTGCAAGTTCAATCAATCTTAACAAATCCATTGTTACTGATGTGATTGTTGTTGGCCACGTGCTTCTTATTTACGTCCCGTCTCTCTCGCTCCTCCGACCGGAAATTCTTGACGCCAAATCTAACGATGGAGACGAAGAACGGAAAGCCCAAGACGTAGAGCGAAAATCCCAGAAGTCTAAAAATTACCGGCGCTTTCTGATCTGGGAGATAAACATTCATGAGATATGTCCCTACGATCAAACGACAGGCAACGAAGAGGGCCGTCCCGATAACATAGATTGAGAAACATACGGTCCTTCTCATCTTCCCTTCCTTTGGTAAGAAACGCTGCGCTATCAGAAAGGGCGTGGTCATCTCAGTTCCGCAGATGATGATTGAGATCTCGGTCCCGGAGACCTGGAGGTAGAGGCAGGTCGCGAGTCCGTACCAGGTCACAACATGGTGGAGGAGCATGACCTTGCTGGTCTTGGCCCAGTGCCAGATGTAGTACAGTGTGTCGAAGGTGTAGTACCCCAAGCAGGCACAGACTGTTATGTTCTCATGGACGGTATTGGGTCCGGCTGCGGAGCAAAAAATATTGAAGTGCGGTCACGACGGTGGTTAATGATGATACAGTTATACACAGTTTAGTTAATGTTTAGTTAAGTAAAGGTTTACAGGACTTCTGGTATCAAGGCAAGGCCTTCTCACATGACTTGTACAATGTTTTACAATGCCTGGTCAGTCATTGGTGGCCTGACGCACCCACACACCCCAAGTGTCAACAATTCAGACAGTTCCTTCTGGGGTCGGACAGTGTGCCACATCGCGTGTCCCCCCAGGGGAATTCACATACAGTACTTTAAGAGTACAGGACACAAACCAGCCCACACCTCCACATTTACAAGTTACCTTGCAGGTCCCAATTTATATATACACCTGGGTAAAGAGAGGCAATGGAGAGTAAAATGCATTGCCCAAAGATGCAATGCAATGGTCTGGCCAGGGCTTGAATCTGCAATCCTTACATCAGTGCATTACCCAAAGATGCAATATAATGGTCTGGCCAGGGCTTGAACCTGCAATCCTTAGATTAGTGCATTGCCCAAAGATGCAATGTAATGGTCTGGCCAGGGCTTGAACCTGCAATCCTTACATCAGTACATTACCCAAAGATGCAATGTAATGGTCTGGCCAGGGCTTGAACCTGCAATCCTTAGAATAGTGCTTTGCCCAAAGATGCAATGGAATGGTCTGGCCAGGGCTTGAACCTGCAATCCTTAGATTAGTGCATTGCCCAAAGATGAAATGTCATGGTCTGGCCAGGGCTTGAACCTGCAATCCTTACATCAGTGCATTACCCACAGATGCAATGTAATGGTCTGGCCAGGGCTTGAACCTGCAATCCTTAGAATTAGGGATGCACCGGATATCCGGTCCGGCCGGACTATCCGGCCGGATAGTGAGAAATTATCCGGTTCCGGCCGGATATTTTTCAAAATCTGGCCGGATCTTTTTCAAAATCTGCACTGCATTATTCCTTGAAAAGGTGTTGGTATTAACTTAAATCAATGTAAACTATTTCCAAAAATTAATAAAAACATTCAAAGTAAGGAAAACTTAGGTTAACATACATGTTTAATTAATTTTCTCACTGGTCTGACCCACTGTTTCTAAAGATCAACCAAAATAATACAACTACTGTAATAATATGAAGAGCTCTATATATACAACAAATACAGTTTGCAGTGAAATCATTTCTTGCAGCCTTCATCAGTTTAATATTGTGCAGTTAAAATAGACCACTCATATACTTATCAGTCAAAATACTGTTCCATTGAATCTTTACTTTCCCATTATTGTTGGCATTCATGTTTTCTCTGAATTTTTATGTGTGAAACAATCTCTTATATGGTCAGAGAGAAACACTTGCATGAAATGAAATGTTCAAAATCCAAACATGTGCATTAGGACCTTAAGAATTCAAAACAATGGATCTTTTTGTGGACCACTACAGTCCATTTCCTGTCTAGAAAGCTGACAATTGTTACTCATTGTTTGTGCTCATGGCAATATGCATATTGTAATCTTGGCACTTTTATAAATAAATGAAGCAATGAACTAGAAGAGTTTCCACCAAATGGGGTGCCAGTCACAGACAAAACAGTATCTAATTTTCTCACAGAAAGAGATATCTCTTGTCACCATGAAAGTTCCTAAAAGTTCATGAAAAACCTAAATCATTAAGTGTTCTAATGAACATTCAATTCCATTTTAAAGGATAGATAAAAGATAGATAAGAAGTTTCTTCCACTTCTGGAAAGATACAATGCTTTTTTTTTTTTACAGATAATATTGCAGTGTAAAAATTTGTTACCAAATAATGAATAATAAAAGACAATTCTAAATCCTGATAGTAGTGTTACTACAACAATTAAATAATCTTTTTATTCAGTATAAAGTATGAGATTTGTGAAATGTAGCTTCCCGTTTTAAAACAAACTTTCCTCCCCTTCAGAAAATCACCTCTAACAACCACAACATTCTCCTCACTTCAGATAGACTCCAACGAGCCGTCCCTGAAAAACCCATCATCGCCTACAGACGACCACGCAACCTACGAGACCTTCTTGTACGTGCTGCTGTTCCACCTCTAACTTCTAACCCCACACCCATTCAGCATGGTACCTTCAAATGTGATCGTACTTCGAGATGCATCGTCTGCAGCCACCACATTGTTGAATCCAATTCCATCACCAGCCACAGCATGCAACTCACACACAAGACTAAGGGTCACATCACTTGCACTACCACCAATGTCATCTATCTGATCTCTTGTAGAGTTTGCGGCATCCAGTATGTTGGCGAAACCAAAACCACCCTCAAGAAGCGATTCTATGGTCACAGATCCACAGTCAACACCATGAAGACTGAGACCCCAGTTGGAGAACATTTTAACCTTCCCAACCATACCATTAACGACATGTCCCTACAGGGGATTGAATCCTTAGGTAGCCGTCCTGACCTAGTACGTATCAGCAGAGAGAGGCTCTGGATGCAACGCCTTCGTACCATTCAACCTCATGGGCTGAACATTCAGGAAGGACATGACTAACTTTCCTCTGTTCCCTACTCCTTCTCCCCTTTCTCCCTCCCCCCCTTTCACTCTTCCTCTCACAGCTCTCTTCCCCTCCATTTTTCTTCACACCTTTCTGTCTTTGTCCCTCTCCAGTTTATTCCTTACCCTGTGCCTTTAATCCTCTCTTTGTCCCTCCACAGTTTATCTCCTTCCTCTCCTCTTCTCCTGTTGCTTTCTACTTATAATCCCCTTTCATCCATCTCATTGTGTTCACCGTGCTCATTAACCTGTCTGTATTCTGTGCGTGTTTTTGTCCCCTCTGTTACTGTAACTTGTCATTTAGCCTCTGAAGAAGATCCTGCTAGGATCGAAACGTCAGGCCAACTTACTTTTACACATTAAAACAAACTTCATAGGTAGTATGCAGTATTTTTCAGCAAACAAATTTATATACTGTATCAAGCTTGTCAATTTTATTGTAGTTATTTTATTAAAGAATGTAGATTACACCACTTCAAGTCATATTTAATCTCATAAATGGGGTCTTAATTTCACCTTCTTTATAATATGCGTATACCTCACCTAAGATTTGCTCCTTGTTTCATACTTCTACTTCTTATTTATGATTTTCTTTTGTGTTATGAAAAAATCCGGTTCTGGCCGGATTTTATCCGGCCGGATTTCATGTACTATCCGGCAAAATCCGGTTCCGGCCGGATCCAAAAATTTGGATCCGGTGCATCCCTACTTAGAATAGTGCATTACCCAAAGATGCGATGTAATGGTCTGGCCAGGGCTTGAACCTACAATCCTTACATCAGTGCATTACCCAAAGATGCAATGTAATGGTCTGGCCAGGGCTTGAACCTGCAATCCTTAGAATAGTGCATTGC